>NW_013573100.1:7288-7632 GCF_000499745.2 Eimeria mitis | reverse complement strand
CAGCAGCAGAAGCAGCAGCAGAAGCAGCAGCAGAAGCAGCAGCAGAAGCAGCAGCAGAAGCAGCAGCAGACACAGCAGCTCCTCAAGCAGCAGGAGACGCAGCAACAGACGCAGCAGCTGATGCAGCAGCTGATGCAGCAGCAGACGCAACAGCAGATGCAGCAGCAGCAGACGCAGCAGCAGTCGCAGCAGCTCCTGATGCAGGAGTAGCAGCAGCAGCAGCAGATGCACCAGTCGATGCAGCAGGAGAGGCAGCAGCAGCAGCTGCTGCTGCAGATACAGAAGAAGATGCGATAGCCGGAACAGTAACAGAGGCAAGCGCAGCAGCAGCAGCAGACGCAGAC
>NW_013573100.1:6424-7177 GCF_000499745.2 Eimeria mitis | reverse complement strand
CAGCAGCAGATGCAGCAGATGGTGCAGCAGCAGACGCAGCAGCAGCAGACGCAGCAGCAGCAGACGCAGCGGCAACAGACGCAGTAGCAGCAGACGGAGCAGCAGCAGACGCAGCAGCAACAGACGCAGCAGCAACAGACGCAGAGACAGCAGCAAGCACAGCAACCGACGCAGGAGCAGCAGACGCAGCAGCTGTGGCGGCGCAAGAGGCAGCAGCAGCAGCAGCAGCAGCAGACACAGCAGCAGCAGACACAGCAGCAGACACAGAAGCTGCTAATGCACTAGCTCCCGCAGCAACAGGAGCAGCAGCAGCAGCAGTTGTACACGAAGCAGCAGACCCAGCAGCATACGCAGCAGCAGCATCAGTTGCAGACACAGCAGCAGCAGCATATGCAGACGAAGCAGCAGATGCAGCAACAGCAGCAGGCACAGCAACACAGGCAGCAGCTCCAGAAGACGCAGCAGAAGCAGCAGCAGCAGCAGCAGCAGCAGCAGCAGCAGCAGGAGCACAATTTGCTGATGCTGTATCAGGCGTAGCAGCAGACGCAGCAGGAGAGGCAGAAGCAGCAGCAGACGCAGCAGCAGCAGACGCAGCAGCAGCAGAAGCAGCAGCAGCAGAAGCAGCAGCAGCAGAAGCAGCAGCAGCAGAAGCAGCAGCAGCAGAAGCAGCAGACGCCGAAGTTGCCGAGACAGCAGCAGCCGCAACAGGAGAAGCTGCAACAACAGCAGCAGCAGCAGATGCAGCAGCAGACG
>NW_013573100.1:5817-6324 GCF_000499745.2 Eimeria mitis | reverse complement strand
GCAGCAACCGATGCAGCAGCAGAAGCAGCAACAAACGCAGCAACAGACGCAGCAGCAGAAGCAGAACCTGCTGAAGCAGCAGCAGCCCCACAAGCAGAGGCAGCAGCAGACGCAGCAGCAGAAGCAGCAGCAAACGCAGACGCAGCAGGAGAGCCAGCAGCAGCAGCAGCAGCAGAGGCAGAAACTGCTGCTGCAGTGGCAATCGCAGCAGCAGAAGTAGCAGCAGATGCAGCCACAGAAACAACAGCAGGTGCAGCAGCAGAAGCAGCAGCAGAAACAGCAGCAGAAACAGCAGCAGCAGCAGCAGCAGCAGCAGCAGCTTCTGATGCAGGGGCTCCGGTAGCAGCAGATGCAGCAGCATCTCCAGACGCAGCTGCACCAGGTGCAGCAGCAGCAGCAGCAGCAGGTGGCGCAGAAGCAGCTGCAGCAGGAAATGCAACAGCAGCAGCAGCAGCAGCAGCAGCAGATGGTAGCGGGGAGCGGGATCGCGATCCCCTGCGCCCCCAA
>NW_013573100.1:5606-5717 GCF_000499745.2 Eimeria mitis | reverse complement strand
GCAGCAACCGATGCAGCAGCAGAAGCAGCAACAAACGCAGCAACAGACGCAGCAGCAGAAGCAGAACCTGGTGAAGCAGCAGCAGCCCCACAAGCAGAGGCAGCAGCAGAA
>NW_013573100.1:5229-5506 GCF_000499745.2 Eimeria mitis | reverse complement strand
GCAGCAGCAGAGGCAGAAACTGCTGCTGCAGTGGCAATCGCAGCAGCAGAAGTAGCAGCAGATGCAGCCAAAGAAACAACAGCAGGTGCAGAAGCAGAAGCAGCAGCAGGAACAGCAGCAGATGCAGCAGCAGCTGCAGCAGCCGCAGCAGCAGCTTCTGATGCAGGGGCTCCGGTAGCAGCAGATGCAGCAGCATCTCCAGACGCAGCTGCAACAGGTGCAGCAGCAGCAGTAGCAGCAGCAGGTGGCGCAGAAGCAGCTGCAGCAGCAAGTGCAG
>NW_013573100.1:4314-4667 GCF_000499745.2 Eimeria mitis | reverse complement strand
GGGGCCCTAGACCTGCTGGCATCATCGAAGCAAGCAGCAACAGCAGCAGCAGCAGCAGGAGCAGGAGCAGGAGCAGCAGGAGCAGCAGCAGCAGCAGCAGCAGCAGAAGAAGAAGAAGAGATATTTGTTATAAAAGACATCCCCATAAGACACGCACCCATCACCGCCCCCCTACCCTGTAGGAGGCCCCCCTCTGCCCTGAGTAGGGGCCCCTCCCGCAGCGCGTCACCAGCAGCACAGCAGCAGCAAGGGTTCCATGCTGCAGCGACGGAAACGACTTTAGCAGCAACAATACCAGCAGCAGCAGCACCCACTGTAGCAGCAGCAACAACAACAGCAGCAGCAACAACAGG
>NW_013573100.1:4057-4214 GCF_000499745.2 Eimeria mitis | reverse complement strand
CCCTGAGTAGGGGCCCCTCCCGCAGCGCCTCACCAGCAGCACAGCAGCAGCAAGGGTTCCCTGCTGCAGCGACGGAAACGACTTTAGCAGCAACAATACCAGCAGCAACAGCACCCACTGTAGCAGCAGCAACAACAACAGCAGCAGCAACAACAGC
>NW_013573100.1:3586-3957 GCF_000499745.2 Eimeria mitis | reverse complement strand
CCCTGAGTAGGGGCCCCTCCCGCAGCGCCTCACCAGCAGCACAGCAGCAGCAAGGGTTCCCTGCTGCAGCAGCAGCAGCAGCAACCCCAGCAGCAACTGCAGCAGCTCAACCTGCTCAATCATCTGGTGCAGCAGCAGCACTAGCTGCTGCTGCTGCAGCTAGCAGCAGCCCACAGCTCCTGCAAAGGGGGGGGCCCCCCTACCCCCGACCCGCTTCTGCTGTTATAGTACGGGGGGGGGCCCCCCCTCTTCCTGCTGCAGCCTTGAGGGCACTGAGGCCGAACCCGCAGCTGCTGGGGGCCCCCCTAGCAGCAGTGAGAGAGGAGGAGAGAGGGGGGCCCCCGGGGGCCCCCTTCTCTGCTCTGAGCCGC
>NW_013573100.1:2314-2958 GCF_000499745.2 Eimeria mitis | reverse complement strand
CCCCCGCCCCGCTTCTGCTGTTATAGTACGGGGGCCCCCCCCCCCTCTTCCTGCTGCAGCCTTGAGGGCACTGAGGCCGACCCCGCAGCTGCTGGGGGCCCCTCTAGCAGCAGCGAGAGAGGAGGAGAGAGGGGGGCCCCCGGGGGCCCCCTTCTCTGCACTGAGCCGTCCTGTCTCCTCTCTCCCCCCCGGCCTCTCATCTGCGGCTGCAGCAACGCAGGGGCCCCCTGGGGGGCCCCCTGGGGGGCCCCCCAGGGGGCCCCCTAGAGGGCCCCCACTAGGATTCCCTGGGGGGTCCCGCGCGGTATCCCCTGTACCAGTCCCTGTGCAGCAGATTCTGCCTCGTGCTGCTGCTGCTCCTGCTGCTGCAGCTGCTTCTGCTGCTGCTCCTGCTGCTGCTGCTCCTGCTGCTGCTGCCGGCGGCGGTGGGGGGCGCGCAGCCCCCACCCCCCTTCCCCCTTTTGGCGCTGCTACACCTGAAGGCGTCTGCAGCAGCAACAGGGCCCCCTCCCCAGCAGCAGCACCAGCAGCAGCAGCAGCACCACCAGCAGCACCAGCACCAGCAACAGCAGCACCAGCAGCAGCCGCACCATCGCCAGTACCAGCAGCAGCAACAGCACCAGCACCAGCAGCACCAGCAGCAG
>NW_013573100.1:1393-1552 GCF_000499745.2 Eimeria mitis | reverse complement strand
CCTCTGCATCCCCCCCCTACGACAAACCAACAAGCCATGCAGGGGCCCCCTCTAAGGGGCCCCCAGGGCCCCATAGCTGTACGGGCCCCCCTACAAGGCCCCCCACAGGGCCCCCCACAGGGCCCCCCACAGGGGCCGCCACAGGGGCCCCCACAGGGG
>NW_013573100.1:758-1124 GCF_000499745.2 Eimeria mitis | reverse complement strand
GGGGGGCCCCCCGCCTCAGGGTACAGGGCCCCCCTCGTCGTACCCTCCCCCCAGCCAGGGCCCTGGGGGGCCCCCAAGGCCTCCAGGGCTGGTGATGAGGGGCCCCCCAACCCCCCCTCCAGCTGTGTTAGCAGCAGCAGCTGTCTCGGGGCCCCCGCGCAGTCTTTCTCCCCTCAACGTGCCGCCACACATACACCCAGCAGCAGCAGCAGCAGCAGCAGCAGCAGCAGCAGCACGAGCAGCAACACCACCAGCCGGAGCAGCACAATCACCAGCAGCAGCAGTACCGTTCCCAGCATCAATACGAGCAGCAGCAACACCGACAGCAGCACCACCACCAGCAGCAGCAGCACCAGCAACAGCGCC
>NW_013573100.1:0-570 GCF_000499745.2 Eimeria mitis | reverse complement strand
CCCTCTCCCCTATACCTATACCCCCACGAATGCTGGGGACCCAGGGGCCCCCAGGGGGGCCCCCAGGGGGACCCCCAGTGGGCCCCCCAGGGGGCCCCCCAGGGCCTTTGCGGGGGCCCCCTGCAACCTTAATGAGGCCCGCAGGGCCCCTAGGGGGCCCCCCAGCGCCCCTAGGAGGGAATGCGGGGCCCCCACGGCCACTGGGGGGGCCCCTAGGGCCCCCTGGTTCTGCTGCTGCAGCCACAGGGGGGCCCCTAGGGCCCCCCGGCTCTGCTGCTGCAGTAACACCCACCCCTGGCAGCCCTCTGCAGTCTGTCCCGCATAAACCTGCTGCATCTCTGCCCCCAGCTGCTGCTGCTGCTGCTGCTGCAGCAGCAGCAGCAGCTCGTGCTGCTGGTGTTCCCGCTGGGGCCCCTCCTATTTATGCACCCGGCAGGGGCCACCCCACACCCATAGGGCCCCCCGCGGGGGCCCCCATTGCCTCTCCTGTACCGCAGGGGCCCCCCCCCTTCGCACCAGCAACACAGGGGCCCCCCACAGGCAACGCTCAACCGCAGCAGCAGCAGCAGC
>NW_013573099.1:48958-49431 GCF_000499745.2 Eimeria mitis | reverse complement strand
AAATAAATTAAATAAAAATAAATAAAAATAAATAAGTTTACCTCCATTGAGCGGGTGTAATTTTGCCTGCACCATCAGCATCCATATTAAAGAAGCACCACCAAAGGTCTTGTTTTTTTTCGCAGATCATTTTACACATTTTATGAGCGATTTCATTACTCATACGAATAGCAGCAGATCTTCGATTAGCTCTTTTCGTTTGTGTTTCTAATTCTTTCATTTTTTTTTGTAAAAGAACTTTTTGTGTTGCTAAACATGTTTCTCTATGTAGTTGTTGTATTTCTTGTATTGATGGAGCCATATATTCTTGTATTTCAAATGATAAATTCGCCTCAAATATTATAACACCTCCATAATTTCCGGTTGTTCCGCAATAATTAGATGCAGAAAATAATGTCACACAACGACCGTCGTGCACCGGCTCGAAACCACGCAAATTCGTAGGCACCTGTATACAAAAAAAAAAAAAAACA
>NW_013573099.1:48597-48890 GCF_000499745.2 Eimeria mitis | reverse complement strand
ATGTGGATCTATGTATGCATATTATTAGTGGAGGGTTTAGGGTTTAGGGTTTAGGGTTTTTCATCGTATGTCACAGTAACGAAAGATAGAGGATGGAGGCCGAGAGAGGTTTCATGATAGTTTAGAATAGGGTTTAGGGTTTAGGGTTTAGGGTTTAGGGTTTAGGGTTTTCACTGTACACCAGAATGTGTTTGTTTAATGTGATTTCTAGGGTTTAGGGTTTAGGGTTTAGTGGGCGGATATTATTTCTGTGCGAAAGCAACATGAAAAAAAAAAAAAAAAAAAAAAAAAAA
>NW_013573099.1:47360-48366 GCF_000499745.2 Eimeria mitis | reverse complement strand
AATAGAGAGAGAGATGCATACGAACCTGATGGGATCGAATACAAACTTCGAGATTATTTTTTGTAAGAAAAGCATCTGTTACGTCAGGGCCAAAGGCTATACAATCCGCCCCCCTTGTACTCCATCCTCTCCCTCTATCTGGTTGAGGATCAGCCCATAATAAATCAAACATTAAAGTATCTTCAAAAGAATGTGGTGATGCAGGACAAGGTCTTTGTCTATGTAATTTATCTATATGATGAAGTGTAATATTATCTTTTCTACATAAACCACCATGTACTATAAATACACGACGTTCTAGAACTACACATAAAGGTAATAAATGAAATATATCTTGAAATTTTTGATATAATAAACCACCATATTTCTGACGAACTTCTTGTGCAAAACCATATACTTCATTCATATCTGCACTTTCATGATTCCCTCTATTTATAATTACACTACCAGGGCAATGTAATTTAAATGCAAATAATAATAAAAATATCTCCACTGCGCTGCGACCCCGATCGGCTATATCTCCATTAAATAAATACCTAAAAAAACAAACAAAAATATTCAAATCATATTTATATTAAAACATATATTCATATCAACAAATATTTCAAAAAAAAATACACAAAAATATTTCAATTCAATACACAAACAAACAAACACAAAACATGAACACACACACGTAAGAGGAAACGAAACCAAATTGCGATACAAATAGACACACAGAGAAACTTTATAAAGCGAAACAAAATAAAAACAATAAATAAATAAAACAAAAGAACAACAAAACAAAAACAATAAATAAATAAAACAAAAGAATAAACAACTTCAAAGCAAACAAAACAACAGAAAGGAAACAGGGTAGAGGAGAAGATAATCACCGCGAGAAACAAACGAAACAACCGAAACAAACAACAGCATACAAACAAGGAGGAACCTTAACAACAATATAAAAACAAAATAAACATAAATAAAATAAAAAAAAAAGAAAAAAAAAAAAAAAAAAAAAAAA
>NW_013573099.1:47087-47260 GCF_000499745.2 Eimeria mitis | reverse complement strand
CTACACGTTCGTTGCAGATGGAGGGCCAAACTTGTACAGAATCCACAGCACGTCGTTGAGCTGTCCGTGTGTATCTCCCACCAGCTGAAACACGAAAAGAAGAAAAAAACAAATAAAACAAAATAAATTTAAAAAGAAAACAAAGAAAACGCGAAAAATTCAAAAAAAAAAAA
>NW_013573099.1:45657-46954 GCF_000499745.2 Eimeria mitis | reverse complement strand
TTCAATGAAATCAATGAAAATAATAATACCTTCATACATACATACATACATACATTCATGCACAAACGTATAGACTCGTTCGGTACATATCTACACTAAATATATCCGTGTATATATATATATATATATATATATATATATATATATATATATATCTTACAACAAGCCGGCCTCCTGGTTTTTTCGGTATTTCAACTTCTGCTACAGCTCCCTTCATGGTTTGTTTATAATGTTCTTCTACAGCCATTACTAACTCTAATGCATACTTTCGGGGGAGAGGAACCTAAACACAACAAATGCAGATACAAAATATAAAGCACCATCAACAGCAGCAGCATCAACAGCACCAGCAGCAGCAACAGCAGCATCAACAGCAGCAGCATCAACAGCAGCAGCAGCAGCACGACCACCAGCACCATCATCATCGTCAACAGCAGCAGCAAGAGCAGCAGCATAACCATCATAATCATGATCAGCAGCAGCACCACCATCCGCATCCGCATCCTCAGCAGCAGCAGCAGCAACAGCAGCAGCAGCAGCAGCAGCATCCGCAGCAGCATCGTCAGCAGCAGCATCCGCAGCAGCAGCATCCGCAGCAGCATCCGCAGCAGCAACAGCAGCATCCGCAGCAGCAGCAGCATCCGCATCCTCAGCAGCATCCTCAGCAGCAGCAGCAGCATCCGCAGCAACAGCAGCATCCGCAGCAGCATCCGCAGCAGCAGCAGCAGCAGCAGCAGCAGCAAGTATAAATTCATACATCTGGGTGTTCTCTGAAATGATCAATTAGATCGAGTGCAAATTCTCTCGTTATTGGCCAAGTCAGGTGAGGGCCCGTGTACCATGGAGGCAGCCCTTCTTCGGCTATGGTGTTTGCATCGATACTCTGGCGCTTCTGAAACACACATACATATATATATATTTATATATATATATTTATATATATATAATGTAGATATAAATGTAGATATAGATGTAGATATATATAGATACACGCAGGCCTTCTTCGGCTATGGTGTTTGCATCGATACTCTGGCGCTTCTGAAACACATATATATATATATATATATATATTTATATTTATATTTATATTTATATTTATATTTATATTTATATTTATATTTATATATTTATATATAGATGTAGATATACATGTAGATGTATTATATATAGATACAGGCAGGCCTTCTTCGGCTATGGTGTTTGCATCGATACTCTGACGCTTATGAAACGCACATATTTACTTTTAGTATTAAATATTAACAAAAACAAAATATATATATATATATATATATATATA
>NW_013573099.1:45468-45646 GCF_000499745.2 Eimeria mitis | reverse complement strand
AATATATATATATATAGATATAGAGACATATATATACAGGCAGTCCTTCTTCGGCTATGGTGTTCGCATCGATACTCTGACGCTTCTGAGCAAGATGAAATACACAAATCTATCACTAAGCATCACCAACAAGCAGTATATATATACACATATATATATATATATATATATATATATA
>NW_013573099.1:45075-45395 GCF_000499745.2 Eimeria mitis | reverse complement strand
CTCGCGTTGAGGACCGTCTGCGTGTCATTCTGCCCCCTGGTGCTGTTGCTGGTGCTGCTCCCGGGACCTGTAAAGTTGACGAAGAAGTATGCGGCCTTTCTGTTGGTACTTCTTGCAAATCTAAGAAATCTTCATCGTGAATTTGCTTCTTTATCGTGTTCAGAGTTGGAGTACCCACGTCCCTATATAACAAAACAAATATATAAATGTATATATATATATATATATATATATATATATATATATATAACAAATAAATAAATAAATAGTAGGCATAAATTTAAAAAAAAAAAAAAAAAAAAAAAAAAAAAAAAAAAAAA
>NW_013573099.1:761-45016 GCF_000499745.2 Eimeria mitis | reverse complement strand
CAACTTCAGGAGAAGACAAGAAGAGCCTGGCCTTCTCGACCTGAGCCAACCTTTACTATTTAACTTAATTAATTTATTTTATTTATTTTATGTATTCTATTTATTTTATTTATTTTATTTATTTTTTCTTTTTTTTTATTCACATCATCATAAGAGTCTGCGTTACGTCATGTATTTGTGGCATCGTTCTATCTACGATAAAAAACAGAAGCTATTGGTGTTTATTTTTTTAATTTCAGTTTACATATTTTTTGTTTATTTACATAAAAAAATGTATACTATATTCCTCTTGTATTGGGGTGTATACGCATCTACATGCTGGATGAGAGAGGTGCGTATACACACACCCCCGGATATGTATACATAGATAGCTGCATATACACCTGAATATACATATGTATTCATAGATAGCTGCATATACACCTGAATATACATATGTATTCATAGATAGCTGCTTATATACACCTGAATATACATATGTATTCATAGATAGCTGCTTATATACACCTGAATATATATACATATATACATACATACACCTCAGGTGTATGTACACTTACCTGTTGTTAACAAGAGCATCTTTTTCCTCAAAATGATCTAATTCATTCCAAAAACGAAATGCTGCTAACTCCTGAAATATCTCTGCTGCACGATGACGCCTATAAAGAGTTTGAATGCGAATTGCTGCACATGTTTCCTCTGTATTCATAACACAAAACATACATACATACATACATGGATACATGCATGCATGCATGCATGCATACATACATACACGCATACATACATGCATGCATGCATACATACATACACGCATACATACACGCATGCATTGATGCATGCATACATGCACGCATGCATGCAAGCACGCATGCATGCATGCATGCATGCATGCATATGAAGTGCATGCAAATATTGTTTCAAACCAACAGCTCCTCAGTTGCACAATGCTGCTTTCAAGCTCATATACTGTACAGCAACAGCAACAAACAAAAGCTTTTAATATAGAGGCAATGCAAGCAGCAGGCAGCACAGATTCTCCCTGAGTGTTACGAATGCTTCGATGTGTGTATAAAGAGCACGAAGAGGGTGGGGTGTATATACACCCCACCTTCTTCTTCTGGCTCTACATACACTCGAAGCATTCATAACAACAACAACATAGCAACAATTTGAATAAAAGTAGCAGAAATTTATCAACGATTTGTTGTTACGAATGCTCCGAGTGTATGTGGATTTGTATTTATCATGTATTTGTATTGAAATATATTATATATAGTATATATATATATATATATATATATATATATATATATATATATATATATATATATATATATATATATACAATCGGCTTACTGCTATAAGGCTTGACAGAGAAAGCACGAACCAAACGACCCATGCCTGGAGCACACTGAAAGTATCGATGACCATGATATGTTCCATCGCAGTTTCCTATACCTCTTTTATGAAATTCAACACCAACAACGGGGCCAGAGAGATGAGCTGAGCCTGTGCCTCCCCCCCCTTTATTTGGAGGGAAAGTACCCACATACTTTACTGTAGCGGGGAAGCCGTATACGGCTACCTTATCCCCCACCTTGACCGTCATTCTATTTCAGAAGAAAATAGCTTCTATATATGCTGGCTATGAGTTGAACACGATTGGGTTGAGAAAGAGAAGAAAGGGGGAGCAAACGCTGCTGCTGCAGCTGCTGATTCGTCAGAGATCCCTTGCAACAATGCAACAAAGAAGCGATCGGCATTAGAAAAATCCACTACAACAAGAAGGATGAATACCATGAAGGCCGAAATAACACACTCTGAGCTCGCGCATATTTTGTAGCGGCGAGAAACGTTGTCACTGGCAACAAAACACAAAGAAGATCGCTCTGTTGTCAACTCGCAGCAGATTTATATATTCTTGACTTTTATTCTGCTGCTTGGAATTTCTCGCTTCCCCATTACGAGTACAGAGGCACATAGCGGCAGATGAGCTTCCGGGTGTACCTGCAGCTACTACAAGTTCACAGCACAGCGGCCTCAAAAACCGTCAAAATGGGATTTTTAAAGCAGAATAGACACTCAATCAAGAATTAATTCCCTCAAACAAAGTCCTCACGATGGATTCTCTGCAAAAGCGCTCGGCTACGGGGCCCTCTCCTGCCGCAGCGAGCCTCTAGAGGAGCAAGCCGCGCTAGGTTTCGGGTGTCGCGCAATGGAATACGCATGGAAAGCTTGAACTTTTTCACGTTTGCCGATGGAATATCGGCTTGGTTTGGGGTAATAATATAAACATTCAAAGAAAAACACAGCCACCAGCTCTATGTTTACCAACATACCGCCTCACAGCCCCGATTTGGGGGCCGCAGCGCCACTCATACAGTAGCATGGTTTGCCCGACGTTAGCACCGCAACATTCACTTGGGTTGATAGGCCATCTGAAAGCAAATAAAAATGCTTAATAAGTGTCTACAGAGATAAAGCATCCAGTAAAGGAAGCTCTGTTGTGCCCACATGCGAGGCTGGCTTGCATCGCTAGCTTGAAGCGTTGCTCGTGAGGAGTTGGTTCGCGTATTGTAACATGAGTTAGCGCATAGTTAGCTCAGGAGCCTATCGACGGCTTTGGCATGCTGCACGTAAGCGCCTGCAAACGTTATACAAGTTCGTTACGAGGCAAAGCACGCAGCAAAGGAAGCTTCCCTGAAGCTTCCTTTAGTGCACGCGTGGGGCTGGCTTGCTCTGCCAGCCGCAGCGGGGTGCGCTGCAACCCTATTTCGGGCTGCCTCCTACCCGCGACACCCTGGCCCTGGGCTCAACGCCCAGGATACCTAGGTTCCGCGGAAGGAGGTCAGCTGCTTTTGGGAAACTCTTGCTTTAAGTCTTCGCCTTCATTGCGGCTCGTCTCTGGTCAGGTAAAGGCCAGAGAACTAGCGTTACACGTATTCCCACTTGCGTGCAGGCTGGCCACTGAGGGCCAAGTGTTCAGCATTCGTCTATAATGTTAATACGTGCAGCAATAGGGCTTGCTTCTGCATCTATGTGGGGTTGCGCTGCAGCACGAGTTACACCGGGGTGCGTTCCAGCACGATACAAACCACCGCCTCTGCCCCCGCCCCACGCCCTTGGGCCACGGGACGCGGGCCGCCTCGTGATGGGCGAGGGTGCCAGTAGCCCTTTGGAGTTCGTTGTTGCACGTATTTCAACTCTGTCGCAGCTCCAAGCCTTCTTTGAAGGGTGGTCTGCCTCCAGTTAGCACAGGAACATACACATGGCATTGGTAGGTTTCCTGAGAGCAAACACAAACGCTCTTTAAGTGTATACAGAGGCAAATCGTGCAGTAAAGGGAGTTTCGTTGAAGCTTCCTTGCGTTCGCACGTGAGGCTGGCATGCATCGCCAGGTGCAGCAAGGTGCACTGCAACACCAGTTCGGTTGCCTCTTCCCCCGCAACTCCACCCCCTTAACTGAACGTCCAGGATGCCAGGGGACCTGGGATGCCGGCTATATGGTTTTGTGGAAGCTCTTACCTCAACCCTTTACCTTCCCTGCAGCTCGCTTCTGTCCCTGAACAAGGCAGCCAAGCAACCGTTATGCGCGGTAGCACCGCGGGCTTCGGTCGGCCACGTGCGAGCAACGAACCATACCCTGCAGGTGGACTCGTTCATAGCAAGAATGAGGGGAATAAAAGAAAAACTAAAACGACAAAATCTCGTCGAAATTTTAGCCGTTTCCCTTCTGCCCAATGGAGGTTGGTCATGATTTACCCGCATATGTAGGGGTCACGCACGTTCTGCAGCCTTGCTGAATAGAGGGAAGCTCGTTGACTGCACAGAAACCGGGATAAAAAGAATTTTCACCAACACCAATTCAGGAAGAATGCCTCCGACTCTGCTGACGAACGCCATAGGACAGACACCAGGACGCCGAAGTGGTAGAGGTGTTCCTCGGTTGCCTCGAGTTATACCTCCATCTTAATATTGCATCGAAGGGAGTACAACTGCTAGTGATATCTTCTCGTGAATGCCCAACGATGGTGGCTACGGCTTAGCAACCGTTTCGCTTTCCCAGAACACATTAGGTCCGAGCAAGCCTTCCGAGATGCTCTGCGGTGCAGGTTTATTCCGAGATCGGCAAGCTAATCGACTATGTCCGGAGTACGAAGACTTAAGCAAGGGCAAATTTTGGTAGAACGCTACGTTGAACGCGAGCAGTCATTAGTGAACAGAAGTTTGCCTGTGGACCCCGAACTTGCGTATCAATGGTTCATCGCGGGGCTGCCGCCCCTTGAGAGGAAGCTTGTAACTGACTACTCCACCGAGAAGCAAATATGGGGGTAAGGGTTCAACCTCGCTGAGATGACTGAGTACCTTCCTATAAGAGAAAGAAAAGGTGCTAACCCTGCTATCCTAGCTGAGAACGAAGAAAGCAGGCATGGGGTCGGCCCCGATCTACGTCCTATGTGCATTGGGGGTATGCATGTGAGACCCGTCTGGAGACGTTATTAGACGCGGGTGACCCAGTGAGAGGAGCAGATGCGTCCTCCTGCTGAAGCCATCGAGGTATATCCTCCAAAGAGTGATGCGATTGTGCGCCTCTCAGCGCTCCGCGGATTATTAACTGGGGAAGTTTGGGTATGGGGGACCGGCATTGGCATAGAGTCAGGCACAGGCTTTGTAATTGCTGTTCGGGCGAAGCCACTCCATGAAGGTAGCGTGAGGGAAGCTCGGGCTGTTGTTTCTCGCACCAGCTAGCCCCAGGTAGTTTCATAGACCTAAACAGCACGTAGCCTGCATCTTCCATTTCTGCCCACAGTAGCAATATGCACCGGGATCCAGCTTGGTTTGCTTAAATATGGGCGGATCAGTGCCGTGTTTAATGCTAGTCTTCACACTTATTACAAAACAACCGACGACCGCACTGCCTTCTCTGTAAGCGCATAAGTCAAAATACGATATAAACAGTCCTAGCTGTCTAGATTAAGCCCCCATATGGTTCATCCGGTAGGGCTCCCACCCCTGCTGACAGCTTCAGTCTCGACACGGCATACTATTCCTGCTTTCGACTCCTCTGAATCACCGAAGATCTTCGGTGGTGTTCTCCACCGGAATGCTAGCCACACCCTGCGCCGTTCAACATCGAACCGTCGAATCCGCCCTACGTACCATGGCCTACGCTTTGTAAGGCATCCACCGGTTAAAATTACCCTCCTCGTCCACCAAAACGTCTGAGGAACTCCCCTTTGCACGCCAACTAAGGGGAGTTTGGGGCCCTGGGGATATCAGGGATATCAAGGCCCTCAGGCGCTGGAATTCACACTCACCAATGGGTGCACCAAACTTCGGCTCCGCAGCTTGTGCTCCCAATGAGAAGCAAGGAGCACCCACTAGTGAATTCAGATAAGGTCCGGAGACGCCTTGGACGATGGAGTGGCAAGAGACTGAGACGAAGGGACGAACTGCATGCAAATCAAAGCTGCTGAGCCAGGGGGCTGTCCAAAGAGCAGCACAAAGGGAGACAGCAATATTACCAGAAGCAGCAGTAGATTTACCAATAGCAGCATCATCATCAAGAGCAGCTGGGGTTTGCCCAGACTTCAATTGATGTTCTTCGCCCACTGTTGGGGGTTGGGAGCTTATGACATGGACCCCAGCACTTTTGTTTACAAATGTTAGTAGAGGAAGAAAGCCCCTTTCCTTTTTTTCGCTTTTTTTCAGCCATGGCTTGACTTCACTGGCTCCTACCTTTTCTTCGTATGGGAATGCATGTACCAGCTGCAAAGGGAACTCTTCTTCTTTCACGCAGCCCTTAACCATGCATGCTACGTCTACTAAACAAATATACACCACCAAAACTCCATCTTAAAGTCATTCCTTAAGACTATACTCTGATAAGACCAATACCCTTACCCCGCACCCGTTACCCCTCACCCCAGCATTCAACCCTGAGCCCGCAGGATGTTGCACGTGCTTGGAGGCGCGCGTGGTCCAGAGAACGCTGCTCTCTAAGCTCCACTAAAGTACACGATTCTATTCATCATATTTGGGGGCTATTTGCCGGATATATACACGCATCTCATCTGCCCGGCATCGTGCGATCGTTGGTTTTTGCTGCAAAAACCAGCTCCGATGCATGCAGATATAGGTGAAAATATGAGTGAAAACCCGTGATAGAAGAAGAGAATACTCTGTGAAGCATAGAACCATTTCTGAATGACAATACATGCAGCAAGCACTGCAAGACCGCCTGGCTGTTACGATCAAGCTGCGTATAATGGCTCGTCGGCTCAAAAAATTTTGGGGGGAGCCCTAGCTTCGTGTTGTATACAGTGTTATTCAATTAGCTTCTATAAATTTAGAAGTGCTGATGTCATTGAAGTTATTGGGGTGATTTTTTGCGTTAGGGATGTCTAACAGGAAATGTTAACCTCGAGAGAGCCGGGGGGGTAACCAACACATACAGGGGCGAGCAAGGGGTGGTAAAAACGACGGAACTTTGTGCCGAAAATCCAACATATCTGCATAATTTCATTTAAATACTCTTTTTGTCAACGGATATTCAAAATATCACCGCTTTATCCGTGTGTTCCGGAGGAAGTCGCCAGGTCACACCATCACCAGCGGCGGGCGTGCTGCAAACTGTCTTCTGGCGAGCGGTCCATCCATCTACCACGGCAGCTAACCGTGTCCAGCAACGAAACTAGCACCGCCTTTCTCTAAATATTTGTTATAAGTAAACAATTAGTCATTTAAAAAGTCCCAGGCAAACTGTTCTGTACACTCGTTCAACTCTGTCGGCAGCCCCGAGCTGAGGAGTGGTGATCTCGAGGCGGGTGGTTTGAGCCTGTGGCTCACCACGCTATCAACTGCTGTTGAAAGTCTCACCGAAAGATACAACCAGCCAACTTTCTTTGTTGATTTTTCTATTTCTGTTTAACTCTATTTCCATTCTGATTTAGGCCTCGCATGGAAGTTATCTTCCCGACGAAATCGCAGCTTACCTCTATCTGAGCTGGCGGGTTGTTGTGTCGAGCTGCCCGCTACACCAGCCCTTTGACTCTCCTTCTCCCTAAGGTGTAGCTGTTTCTGAATATTTATCAAGTTGTGTGCATATATAAATAATGGAGCCTCTTGTTGCAGTAGAAAAGGCGCCTTCTCGCGTCAGTCGTCTGCGTATGCTATTCCTCACCAACCGTGCAAATCGAACCACTGCAGGAACTACCGTTACCCCGGAGCCCCCAATTGCCTTCGCAGGCCCCAAAGTGCTCATCTGTCGTAGACGCAAGAGAGGAACAACTTCGACAATGGGTCCTCTGAAAGTCATTAAAGATGTTGTCCGCAAAATAAAGAACAAAACCCGAAACTCCCGAAGCCAGCAACAGGACCAACAACAGCAGCAACTTGCTGCCTCTAGCGTGCCAACACCCCAAACTGAGACGCCCTCCAACACCACGGAGACGCCCTGTGATAGACTTGTTCAGGAGCAGGATGTCGAAACCATTATCTTTGAGAACGATGTCACCAGCAGCAGAGCGCAGCACAACAGAACAGCAGCGGCAAAACCACTGAACGAAACCCCCATTATTTATGCAGCAAATCCAACATACGGCATTAGGCGAGCTTTTGCGCTACCACATGACTGCCCTACCATCATAGAAGGGGAAGAGTGGGACTCTGGGGAATGCAGCGATCCTGAGGAAATGCCGTCAAGGCCCAATAACTACTCACAGTCAACAGCAGCAGTTCACACAGCGGCAGCAGCAGCTTCTGGAGCTACTGCCTCTGCTGCATTAGAAACAACGGCGCTGCATAGTCAAACTCCCACCCTCGACATTGCCTTCCTCCAATCGGGTTCCCGAGTACCAGACGGACCACGCAACTTTGCCAGCGAAGGAGCAGACCACGGTTGGAAGGCATTCATGAATGGCCGCTGGAGACCAAGCAGCATACCCACGCTTTCTGATTTGGCGTTCAAACCCTTCTTTGACTGCGTCCCTGAATCACCTCAGTGTGACCCCAACAATCGCTCCGCACAGGGCTTGCAGCCATCGACTAAGGAGTCGAACGAAGCGGTTTCTGCAGACCCAGAAGCTGCTGCATCTCCCTCATCGCATTGGAAAGGTACAGAGGATCAAACAGAACAGAGAACCAGTGTTTTAAGCGCTGTCCCCTGCAACCCTTTTGCAACTGAGTCACAAGAGCAACGATGCCAGCAAGAAGGGGAAGGGAGCAGTATGGGTTCAGGTTCATTTATTGCTAGTATCATGGAGAGGGTGGTTACACTTCTAGAAGGATCAGCGGCAATGTTGAGCTCCTGCGGCGTAGCAGACATAATTGATGAAAGTCAACTGGTAGTGTCCGACGGCCGTATACGCCGAAGCCATCATCAACCTTCAGCGCCTGCTGAGAACAATACAACAACTACGCAGTGCGCAGGAGATTCTCCCATCATTCCGGTGTACAGGCAAAGAGATTCAGTGGAAGGATCTGATGACGAGGTTTCGAGTAATGCCAAATTGAACTCAGAAAAAGAAAAAGATTTTCAAAGTTCTAGTGCAGACGAAGCGACGAAAACAGAAGACGATTGCCAAGACGGAAAACTGAAGAGTGAATGCCAAGAACACCTCTCCAGAAACACAGAAGATAATTCGCCTCATATTTCAGAAACTACTTTTTCTGGAAACAAACAAGAAAACAAAGAAGTGGAGGAAAGCAAAGAGGCGCGATGCTGTCTTATAGGAGAGCTGAATGATAGCAGCGGCCTGCACAACCTTTCGGATCAAGATTCGTCTTTTGCAATGCATCTACCAGGCGTAGCAGGCGACGAAATCAAACAGATTTCTGCGCTTCCAGCAGCCTTTATGTTGCAAGTGTGTGGCTCCTATATCACTGCCTGCAGAGCTGACGGGTCTCGCCTGCATTTTCACCATTTTGAAACCAATCAAGTAAACATACCGCGGTGTACAACGAACTTCCCTAGCTTTCCTAGAAGCATGATTGCAGAAACCAACGGGCACTGGAGACAACAAACTCCTCACGAAAGTGAAACACGTAAAGCAGTGGAGAATGCCTGCCTCGGTGCAGCCACAAAGAGCAAGCAGACAAAGTAGGGCGCCTCAGGTGTATGCAGTGACGGCGGATGTCTTGTGGGATTGTCAATTACAGCAGGAAAGCAAGAATGATATGCACTGAATGCTCCTCCCGCTCCAGTTGAAAGCTCCAGAGTGAACAGAAACTTGAGTTTGGAGCGACAGCTCAGTTGAGGCTGGTTCAGCGGAGCATATGTAAAGTGAATACACACTCCAGATTTCTTCTTTTAAGCGCAAGCCTGTCCCGTTATGCTGCAGCATATAACTCTGTGATACTTAACAGCTCTCTCGCTGCTCCCTGCTGCCTAAGGCGATGCTCAGCCTCAGAAGCAACGCCAACAGCAGCAGCAGTAGTAGCAGCGCAGTCCGTATCAGGAGGTTCCACACAAGATAAGAATATGGGTTGTGTGTAACTCTTGGTTTTTATTTGAGAAGGATGAAGGGAATACTCTGAGGGGGAGGAGGGGGGAAGGAGGCGCATAGGCAAGAAACTAAGGAGTTTAAGATGGACAATGAAACCGAAAAAGAACGAATCGACAACCACGAAGAGGAGTGAAGGAGATGACAACTCAACACGCAAAGGAGCCATCAACTTCGCCTCAGTCTAACTTATTTAGGAAAGCAGCAAATGCCCTCGTATTTTTTCCTGGCTATTTGCTGCGAGTTTTATATAGACATGTTGCTTTACGCTGTGCGAACAAACGCCAGCAGCAATAATAAAGATGTTGCAGCACCAGCTAGCAACAGTAACAGCGGAAATTGCTTTTAAAGCGCTAAAAACTAACATGGTGGCCTCATTTATTGGAGGCGATATTTTTACGTTTTTGCTGCCATTTTTATCTCTCGAGAATTTCAACGGAGAGGCAGACAATTTAATATTTTTCCACCCATACTAATATTTACTCCGAAAAAGGCGCAAAGTAGCTAAATCTAGATGCAGAAATATATATACGCAAATATGTACATATGCAGTTGTGTATATATTGCATATTATAGGCACTTATGTATAGGCGTATTTCCCCATATATATATATATATATATATATATATATATATATATATATATATATATATATATATATGTATATATATATATAAACATTCATGTATCTAGGTATATAGGCGTCAGCATAGCCCTATGCATGAGTACTAGAGACACCTCTATCCGGAGTATTGATGTATGTAGATATAGGTAGAGGACGATTGATCTGAATAGACTTCAGGTTCTGACTATATAATATATTAGGCGTACGCTGTCTATGAGCATGTAAGCCGAACTTGAATGAGTTGTGTGTAGAGGATGTGTGGGGGGTGCAGTACATACGAGCGTCTGTAAATAAAATGTAAGCAATGTATATAATGTATTCTATAAACCTGTGTGCGCACCGTAAGTACAAGTGTCTGTGCAGTGCTATAAATAATATATATAATATATATAAATAGAATTATAACATATAAATGCACTGTATAAACCTTTCGTGTGTATTACATGTAGCATGGCAGCCCATCCCAACCAAATTTCGGCACGCAAAGGTAACCGAGAAGAACAAAATATCATCAGAGTCGTTCCATAGCAAAAGCAGAAAGGTGTACATACAGATGTTTTTAGTTCTCTCTGAACTTGTGTGGTGGCGTTGGCTTACAGCCCCATCTTATGTATTCTCTTTCTATGTTCTATCGCCCTCTGAGCTGTGCAGGGTTGTCGGGCGGACTTCAACAGCAGCAGAAGCAGCAGCAGAAGCAGCAGCAGGAGCAGCCGCAGAAGGAGAAGCAGCAGCTGCAGCAGAAGCAGCTCGAGGTGCTGTCCGTTGTCCCCCTACACTGCCCATTACTGCGTTGTTTGCTGAGAAGCCTCTAATAAGCCCTGTCATTGGCCTCGATGATTGTACAGGTACAGAGAAGCGTGTTTGTTCAGATATCGCCATTCGCCCCCCCCATGAAGATGAATTTATTATGCTTCGAGGGTGAAAACTGAGGTGGTGTAAAGGCCCAGATGTAGTACTCCAGTGAGGCACCCCCTGACCCTGTAGGCTCCCCTGGGGGGGCCACACCGTCGGCCTCTCTGGTGATGCATGAGACCTCAGCGGCCGACGAACATTCGATCCCGATCCCGGGCCCGCTCCCGGTTGTGTTCTCAGCCCCGAACTTTGCTCCGGCTTGAGGCCAGAAGAAACTTCACCAGATGCAGCTGCCTCCTCGCTTATTGCTGCGCCAGCGCTGCTGCTGCTGCTGCTGCTGCTGCTGCTGCTGCTGCTGCTGCTGCTGCTGCTGCTACTGCTGCTGCTGNCTGCTGCTGCTGCTGCTGCTGCTGCTGCTGCTGGCGGTGCATGTGCTTGTGCTGGTGCTGGTGCTGGTGCTTGTGCTGCTTCCTTCATGCTCTGCAACTGCGACAGAAGCTGCAGCAGCAGCATCAGCACCGACAACAGCAGCTGCTGGGTCTTCAGCAACTCGAGTTGTATGTGAGTCTATCCGGGATCTGATAATCAAGCGAGATCTCGTCGATGACGTGGTATTATCGAGTGTACTTACGGCTGCTGCTGTTGTGGTTTTTGCTGCTGCTTCTTCCGCTGCGCCTGTTGTTGTTGCTGTTGATGCTGCTGTTGTTTCACTTGTTGTTCTTGCTGGCGCTTTTGTGGTTGTTGGGGGGTGAAGAAGCTGAGCCGTTGTACTGTGTGTTGGTGTGTTCGTTGTGGTTTGTGTGCTGGGCTGGTGCTGCTGGTTGCTATTTCTGTTTAACCTGTAGGGTTTTCTATGATTTGTATGCATCTGAACATTCTGACTCGAGTCGCTGTTGCTGCCGTTGCCGTTGCTGCTGCTGCTGTTGCTGTAACTGTTGCTGTTGCTGCTGCTGGCGCTGCTGCTGGGCGGGGGTATTATACCTCTCTCATGGCTGCTTGCTAGGGCCTGGCATGCGAAAACAAAAAGAATTAAAAAGGTAAAAGACAAACATTTCTTCAAGGGGAATGGCCGAAGGCTGAATACCATGCAACTCTGTGCACGCATGACGGTCAGCCCACGACAAAACATTGCAGCACCTGCTTCTTCTTCTTCTTATTCTTCTTCCCCTTTTCGTGTTTCCCGCTACAAACAAATTCAAAAATGACATTAATCAACAAAATGCATCCGCCAGCGGGGGACTTAATGCACCTGTCTACACACCTACCACCCACAAAACAACAAAACAACAAAAGGGAAACTAAACAACAAGACAAGGAGAGGAGAAGCGCCACAGATACAACTTCTCCCCGGCGTTTTGCCCTTCACCTCCCTAAGTCCTTTTGGCCCTGCAGCAAGACAAAAACAAACAAATGCAAATAACAATTTCCATGTATCTGGCGCCCACTGGAATGCCACACAAAGCTGCATTTGTTAGCATTCCCCTCTTGCGCTCCTCCGTACGTCCCTGTGTTCTTGTATTGCAATTAAACGACAGATGATAAGGCATTTTCTCATCAAGGAGCTTTAAATTTATTTGGTTAGTGCGAGGGTAACGCATACTGTGCATACGGCAGCGCGAGCCTTGTGTGGCAGCGCGTTTCCGTCTATTGAAATGATATAACTGTGTTTAAAATATATTTTCAATTCATGTATTCCTTACTGTGCTGCCCTGAACCACCCAAAAATGGGTGCCTGAGCTGCAGAAGAGGGGGTTGGCGCTCAGTGCCTGGCGGGAGGACTATAGAGGTCCTCTGGGCTTAAACCCAGTTGAAAGGAGCAAAACATACGTCGTGCATATCAAAATCTATTGGGGAAAATACTCATATGAAAACCAGGGTATTCATTTCCCTTTTACGCTGCTGTTTAAAACAAACAACCACCGTGGGGCCCCCCCGCCTACGTGAATGAACACAGACGCAGCAGCAGCGGCTGTGTGTTGTACCCCTTGTGGGCTCTCTTGTGTTTATTTCTGCAGAAAGTTCCTTCTGATAGATATAACACAATTTAAATTACTGGATTTGAAAGTATTTCATGTAATTCAACATTTACAATGCCATTTCTACCGAGAGCAGCTCAGCCGACTCTGCCGGTGAGTGCATCCACCGCACACCTGATGATGAGCAGGAATGAAGAAAAAACACCGGCTCTAAAGTGGTATTATTCATGTTTTCTCAAAACTAATTGGCAACAAATTATATTTATATTTTCATTTTCTTGAATTACCAATGAAACTGCGGAGCATAGGCCGTGAAGCGAATAGCGCCGTTCTCCCCCCCTCGACGAATTGATTGGGAGGGGGTGTTCTTTAGGTTATATTTCATTGAAATTTTCCCCTTCTGTTGCAGACACCTTCTATTTATCCAAATTTATATACGAATATTTTTTTTGTTTTTACTGTTTGCCTTTATTGAATGGCTATGGACACCCCTTAAACTGCAGCTAACCTACCAATGGTCACCTGGAGGGTCGGGGGGATTTCTGTAGCATTTCTACGCCTGTTGAAACGGCAGTAATCTTACAGCATTTCGAATCTGTAGTTTTCTATTTAAAAATAACAGAACTAGTGTATATTTATATTTAAAAGGTTTTGCGTTTAAGATGAATCTCCGCTCCTCTCCGCACCACTGAGTCTGTCTGCCGTGGCGCCCCAGGAGTGAAGGCGTGAGATCAGAGAGCTTATCTAAACAAATTATTTCTGTATTTTGCATTCTTAGTTTTGGGTGCACACATTTTTCTTGTTGATCCTCGCCCGATGCAGATTCTTTCTGGCTGTTTCTTTCAAGGAGGCGCGTGAAGTTCAACTGCAACTTTCTAACGGATGCAACAGCAGCTGCAGCAGCAGCAGCTGCTGCTGATGGATCTTTACGGCACAAGAAACGGGTAGGAATGTGTGCATGTTGCTCTCCTTTATTTGCCTTTTGCAGTCTCTAGTGCGAAAAAATGAGTTAGGGTTTGAGGTCCTAACAAGGTTTTGCATCACGCAACCAAGAAAGGGTTTAGGGTTTAGAAACTAGGTTTTAGAGTCTAGGAGGTTGTAAGTGTCTAAGCATTTGCAGAGGCAAACAGAAGCGAATGATAAACGCAATATAAAAACGAATACGAATAAAAAGAAACTGAACCCTTAACCCGAAACTCTTTCCCGGTTGCTTCTACCCCCTGCTCTTGCCGCCTAAACGGCCCTAAACCCTAAACCCTAAAACCTAAACCCAAGGAGAAAGCAATGAGGCGAGAATGAGAGAACAAAAAAGTGGACAACTGGGGCTGAAAGCATCACTGCTTGAACAGTCACAAACCCTAAACAATAAAACCGTAAACCGTAAACCCTAAAACCCCAATCGGTAAGCCCTAGACCCTATAACCCTAAACATTAAGCCCTAAAATGCTAAACCCTAAATCCTAGGGAGCCAAACGAAACCACGAAATTTCTGAAATTCAACGCAAAGGATATAATAAAACAAGCAAAGGAAAAGCCGTGCTGATGGATAAAAAGAGGATACAGTTCAGACAGAGGTCAAACGCGAAAGATAAAACGAAATAAAACAATAAGCATAATTATTACTACTATTATTATAATTATTGTTTCAATTATATAAAACATAACATTGTCATAGGATCCGTCCGTACTCTCGTGAATATTACAACAATATACACCCTGTTTACAAAATTGTAATAGTTTTTAATTACATAAAATGATAATTATTATTAAATATTCAACACATTTTATGTTTATCTTTTCAGCTGCGAACCGCGTGTTGATGCCGCGGTGTATACACACACGCCCCTTCGAGCGGTGCAGAGATAAAGACAAAATTAGTCGCTGTTATTCTAACAATGTATTTATTTAAATGGACTAATACCTTAATTATGTTCATTTATTTTCAATAAACACGACAAGATGAAGAATGATATTTTCTGGGGTGTTATGCCAACCGGTTTTAAGGGGGAGAACCTGCTGTGAACGGTGCACGCAGTTAAATTAATTAAACTACGATTAATTATGTATTTTTGTACACCATATATTGTCTATATTACAAAATTAATTTAATTTGTTAATTTCCGCAGCAAAAGAAAAATTACAAGTGGCCGGAGAGCTGCGAGACCAGCGGGCAGGTTTGCGCCCAGGCGGAGAGGACAACAATGAAAGCAGCACCTAAGCATAAAAATACTTATTATAATAAACAAAATGCATTTAATATTTTTTCTGGATAGCTACTCTGCTGAAATACTGCTGTTCCAATCATAAACAAGACCATAACCCCCCGTTGCTGCTGCTGGTGCTGTTGCTGCTGAGGCCCGAGCCGGTCTGTGAGCAGTTTAGGAGCAGAGCTGCCTGTTCCGACCTTTGCAGCATTACAGCTGTGTTTATGTAGTTAAATTATAATTTTTTATTTAAATGTTATTACTAATATCTAAGTTTGTTTAAAATATTTACTCTTTTTCCTTTGTTGTACACCACGAGCCGCCGCAGACCGCACAGCACCGGCGGTGAACAGCGGGCTGTGCTCAGTATCCTATGTGAAACGAACTGGATGCAAACTCTACATCGATATATATATCCTATTACGAGTTAAATATTAAAATAACAGTATTTAAAACATATTAAATTCCATATATTTTGAAAAAGGAAAGTCTAGAATCATAAATATAATTCTTGTGTCTGCTGTGAGACACAGTCTCAACCAGTGCACAGCGGCCCTTCGCTGTTACTGCGCTTGGACCCTAAGCTAACAGAACAAAGTGCATACACTGCATATATGTATTTAAACCCACTATTCTATAAAACCTATTAATTATTAAAATACATTCGAGTTCATGTTATCTTCCTTATGCGAAACCCCAGAAGTACAGAACTGATCCTGACCCTAGTTCAGTGCCCGAATTGTAGTTACTCTCAGCCTCACACCCAGCCCCCCAAGCCGGTGGCGGCTGGTGAGCACTCCGATTCTATTATAAATCTTCTCTATGAAAAGATGTCATAATTCCTGATATATTCTATATTATTTAATCCTTTTTATTATACTAGGCCTCTACAGGCCGCACAGAGGAGCTGTTGTAGTGCCCGTGCACTACAGCATCAGCCTCACAGCCAGTCCCCCCCATCCTTGGGCGGCTGCTGATCATTCTTGGCTTGGTTTATTTTATTTTATTTTAACTTTCTATTTAAAGTAATATAATTTGTCTCTATAATTATTGTATTTGTTCTCTTACAGCTATCTATTTCTCTGAAAGCTCCACTTGAGCCCCAGTGTAGCGCCTGAGCATAACCGGCGGTCCTCTCCATCTGTCAACACCAGTAGCACACAAAGCAGCAGCAGCAGCTTTATAAGCAGCAGCAGCAGCAGCAGCAGTTTCATAACCAGCAGCAGTAGCACTCTTCTCATCCTTAGCAGCCGCAGCAGCAGCAGGAGGAGCGGCAGCAGCAGCAGCAGCAGCAGCAACAGCCTGAGGATCAACAGCAGGAACTAGAAACTAGGATGTCTGTCTTAGCCCCTTCTCGCTTAGCTGCTGATGCATCTCCTCTCTCCATCCCTGCACATGTTTCCGTTCGTCTCCGCCCCCCCAGTGTATCTGCAGCTGTTGGGGGCCCCCTGTATTCTACTTTATCTGAAAATTGTATTTCAGTTGCACAGCCACCAACAGCAGCAGAAATAAATACAACTCCTGATGACTCCTCTTCCACTTCTTCTACATCTTTTCGTGTCAGCGGCAAGTGAGTAGAAAAAAAATATACACAAAACCCTAAACCCTAAACCCTAAACCCTTAACCCTCACTCTAACACTCTATAAACAACTTACGCCAGCAGCAGCTTCTTCTTCGGCTCACCCTAAACCCTAACTGCATGCATATTTATTTGTGTATATTTGCATATGCATATTTGTATACGCACGTTTATACAGCTATACATATATATATATATATATATATATATATATATATATATATATATATATATATATATATATATATATATAATTGTATATATATACATATATGTGTGTGTTTTGTTGTTAGGGTTTTTGATGCTAACGCGGCTAATACGGAGGTCTATGTAAACACCCTTCAGCCTCTTGTCCTTTCAGCAACAGAAGTGAGGTTCAAACCCTAAACCCTAAACCCTAAACCCTAAACCCTAAACCCTAAACCCTCAACTGTTCGTCTTACGAACAAGTCTACTGCGCAACCCCCCCCTTGGCCCTCCAGATGAATACCGCAGTAGCAGAAGCAGCAGCGGCAGCAGCAGCGGCAGCAGTAACAGCAGCAGCAGCGGTACTGGTGCTGCTGCTGTTACTGCTACTGCTGCTGCTGCTGCTACTGCTGCTGCTGCTGCTACTGCTGCTGCTGTTGCCACTAATATTGCTGCTGGTGCTGCTTTTCCTACTCCAACTACTCCTACTACTGCTACTACTACTACTACTGCTGTTACCGTTGCTGCTGCTACTACTACTACTGCTGCTGCTGCTGCTAATGCTGCTGCTGCTGCTGCTGCTGCTGTTGTGTGTTTGCGTTATATATAGGGTGTAAGTAGTTTGGTGATAGCGTATGGTTCTTCTGGTAGCGGTAAATCCCATTCTCTCTTCGGCTCTGTTCAGTCTCCTGGTTTAGTTTTCTCTGCTCTTGCTGATATTTTTTCTCATCTTTCCTCCTACAACAACCCCACCTCTTCATCTATTAAACCTATACCCTCAGCCGTTACTAACGCTCCTTGGACGGGGGCCCCCTTGGGGGCCCCCCCTCACTCCTTCGCAAACGGCCTCACCAACACACCGCACGGGGGCCCCCAAACTGGGGGCCCCCCTGGGCGCCCCTCTGTGGATAGGGGCCCTTCAGGGGGCCCCTCTGGGGCCCCTCATACGGAGCCCCCTGGGGGCCCCTTAGAGAACCCTTCTGGGGGGCCCCGCGGGGCCCCCTCAAGGGGCCCTGGTGCGTGCCCGTGTGCGCGGTTGGGTGTATTGGGTTGTGAATTTAGTGTGAGGATTTGTTGTTTAGAGATTCGAGGTGAAGAAGTTGGGGATTTGTTGGTGGGGTGTGAGGGGCCCTTCTGGCCTGGGGAGAGATTGCCTCCTGTTTGTATACTAAGAGGAGAAAAAGAAATAAAAAAAAATAAAAAAGAAAATAATAATGAATTTAAACAAGTTGATGTTGCCACACTTGAAGATGCTGTTCAGATTGTGGCCAGGTAAGCAAAACCCTAAACCCTAAACCCTAATATACACCCTAAAACCCTAGTGAAACCCTAAACCCTAAGCCATAAAATGATATAAACACAGATATAAACATACACTGGAAAAATACAGAGAGAGAGAGAATCAACAGGAGACAACAAGTACCACAACAGGAGAGGAGACACAATACTCTCTCCTTTCGTTGAGGGTTTAGGGTTTAAGCAGAATGGAGGTATACTACTGCTTCTAACGTACACAAACCGAGGGTTTCTGTATTTAGGGTTTAGGGTTTAGGGTTTAGGGTTTAGGGTTTGTGTGGTTGTGAATCAGAGCTGCAGCATTCAAGAAGGCAAGAGACAGTCTCCTCGGCAGTGAGGGGACAAACTGTTTCCTTCGTCTGTCTATAGAGCGAGCGTGTTGTCTCTCCTGCCCCCAGCACGCACCTGCTGCTGCTGCTGCTGCTGCTGCTGCAGCTGCAGCAGCAGCAGCAGCAGCAGATGCAGCAGCAAAAGGGGCAATGCAAGCACACGAAAAGAGAAAAACAAATACTGCTGCTGTAAAGGATACAATCACAATCCTAAAAGGAGATATTACTTTCTTTGAGGCTGCTAGCGTGGAGACGCTCCTCAACCGACCCCTAGGTTTGTTTTCTTTCTTATTTAGTTCTTGTATTCTTTTCTTCTGTTTTACTTGGTTTTGTATGTACACAGTGGTCTGCAGCAGCAGCAACACCTGCAGCAGCAGATAGTACAACAGCAGCAGCAGCAGCAGTAGCAGCAGCACTGCAGCAGCAGCATGCGCAACAGCATATGTACTAGCCGCAGTACCTGAAGGTTTAGGATTTGCAGCAGGGCCATCCTGACAAGCAGCAGCAGCAGCAGCAGCAGCAGTAGCAGTAGCAGCAGCAATAGGATGCGTTGATATGTTGGGTGTTTGTGTTGCTGCTGTTTCTATAGGGATTGGCGTTAATAGAAGTTTATTTTATATGACGGAGAGTCTGATGCGTCTATCTCAATCTGCTGCTTCTGTGGATGAGTTTGATTGGGGGGCCTCAGCAGCAACCAGGCTGCTGCAGGGTACACTTGGGGGCCCCTGTATGCTGCTGCTGCTGGTGACCCTCAACCCCTCTTCTGATGCTCTTGCTGCTTCTCTTGCTGTTCTTCGTCTTGCAGAAGCAGCCTCAAATATACGCACACAAATACAAAGACAATTTATACACCCCAAAAAGTAAATGTGCATAGAAACACACAAACATACTGCTTGGCCTGCTTCTGCTGTTGCTGGGCTTGCTGCTGCTAAAGAGCCTCCTGATGCTGCTGCTGAGCTTGCTGCTGCTGCTGCTAAGCTTGCTGCTGCTGCTGAGCCTGCTGCTGCTGCTGCTGAGCCTGCTGCTGCTGCTGGTGAGCCTGCTGCTGCTGCTACTGAGCCTGCTGCTGCTGGTGCCACGTAACCCGTAAACCCTTTCCTGTGTGTTAGGTCCCGGCTGTTTGCTCTCCACCGCTCTAAACCCTAAACCCAAAACCCTAAACCCTAAAAATCCGCGTAATGCTTAAACCCTTTTCTGTGTGTCAGGTCTCGGCTGTTTGCTCTCCACCGCTCGGTGCTGCGCGAGAGCGAAGCACTTTTCTTCGGTCTATCTTTGTTGAGGAGACAGCAGCAGCAGCAGCAGCAGCAATTGCTGCTGAAGCTCCAGAGGCGAAGAGAATGGTGGCTCCCAACTACAGAAGAGAGATTGCGGGCTGTTGGAGAAATGCGAGAGAGACTGAGACAACTCCAGGCCAAGGCAAGCGACGCAGGGTCTAGGGTTGAGGGTTTAGGGTTTAGGGTTTAGGGTCTAGGTTTGACGGCTTGTGGTTTGGGTTATAAGATTTGGTGTTCCGGGTTATTTGCACAAGGGAGGATTTAGGGTTTAGGGTTCAGGGTTTACGATTTTGTGCATAGAGTCTACGCATTATGGTCTATGGTTGAGCGTTTAGGGTTTAGGGTTTAGGGTTTAGGGTTTGTGGGTGTTTGTGTGTGCAGATTCTATTGGGGGGTGATGAGAATTGGCGTGTGCTTGAGGGTTCTCGCGTAGTTCGTTTATGCAGAATGTTGGAATGTTTATACAGCAGCAGCGACTTGATGCGACTTATATTTTCTGAAGAAACTCCTTCAGACGGCCAAACACCACTTGGGGGGCCCCCAGAGGGGGCCCCCCCCCCAACTAAACCAAAACGGAAACCCTTAATCATCCCCCCTCTCTCCCTCAAAACAAAAGAAAAACCCGTCCACTTCACCCCAATTGCTGAGGTGCCTGTACACCTCAGCGAATCTTTAATACTTGCAACGCAAAAAGCAGCAGCAGCAACTGAAAAGGCAACATCACCTGCAGCAAGAGCAACAACAGCAGCAAGAGCAGCAGCAGCAGCAGCAGCAAAGGACGACCCCATTAACCTCACAGCCCTTCTCTTCGCCAGGGATATAGAAGAAGAGTCTCCATACAATCACGAGAGGCCCCTGTACCCTGACGAGGGGCCCCCGTACTCTCATCAGGGGCCCCCCAACGTTGAAGAGGGGCCCCCGTACCCTCGAGACGGCTACTATTCTGCTGCTGTTCGCCATTTGTTCAGCAATGAACAGCAGGGGAGCCTCTCTTCCGATCTACAGACACCAGAAACACAACCAAACGGAACAGGGGGGCCCCCCAGCACCAACGGGGGGGGGGCCCACGACGAATTCCATCCCTATCGCGGTGGGGGCCCCGGCCTTCTGAACCCTACCACCATTGCTGATACAGCGACAGGATCAGCAGAAGCAGCAGCAACAGAAGCAGCAGCAGCAGCTGCTGCTGCTGCTGCAGCAGATGGGTACAGGGGGACTAAATTAGGCGCAGTGTTTGGTATCGATACACCAGGAGGGGGGCCCCACACGCCGCAGCTAACTGCTGGGGGGCCCCCATCTCCCCTGAGTGTTTCGGATGTATTTGCGGTGGGACAACGAGATGTATCTCCTGTTGCAACGCCTCTTGCTGCAGATGCTGCAGATGCAGAAGAAGGAGAAGAAGAAGAGATAGATGAAAGGGATGAAGAGACACCGCGCCACAGACTCTTCTTTAAGGTCCAACTGAAGCTGAAGGCTGAGCCGCCTCTCCTCCGGGGGCCCCCAACGCAGCAGCAGCAGCAGCAGCAGCAGCAGCAGCAGAAGCTAACTGTATACTGCAATGAAGAAGAACAGGAAAAGAGACAACAGAAAGCAAATATATTCACCCCCCGTTTCAGCACAAGTGTGGAGGGGATCGGAGACGATCCCCTCGAGGCGGCGCCCAGAGGCGTCCCCGCAGCAGCAACACTCACCAGCAGCAACAGCAGCAGCAACAACGGCAGCAACAACAACAGCAGCAGCAGCAGCAGTAAATCTTATGATAGGAAAGAGAACAGCAAAGGCCACCGACAGCAAAGACAAACAGAAGAAAGCAGAAAACAATTAATGAGAGAAGCAAATGACCTCCGGGTTAGTTGTCTCCTTGGGGCCCCAAAACTTCAACAACATCACCCGTGCATGCGTGCATGCATGCATGCATGCATGGGCCTGCTGCTTCTTATCTAGATATCTAACGCAGATAACATAGAGTCCAGCTGCTACTTCTGCTGCTGTGGCGGCGGCTCGTGCTGCTGCTGTTACCGCTGCTGCTGCTACTGCTGCTGTTGCTGCTGTGTACAGAACGAGGTGATGAGCCTCATCCAGGAGAGCCCATCTGAGAAGCCTTGGGGGGCCCCCCGCTTCGGCATGTCTCCTTCCTCGAGGGGGGCCCCCATCTCTTCACCTCCCCTTGTCTTAACTCCCTCACACAGCAGCAGTGAGGCCGAGGGGGCCCCCCGTGTGTCTCCCAGCAACAGACGATCCCGCGAGGGTACTTCTGGGGGGCCCCCCAACTCTACAGCCAGGGGGGCCCCGCAGCAGCACTGCGGGCAAGGTGGATGGAACAGAGAAGGAGAAGGGGGCCCAGAGGGTCCGCGGAGCGTTTCTTGTGGGGGAGGGGCCCCTGCATGCAACTTGTACTGTGTGCATGCACACCTACCCCTTTCTCCTACCAACGCTCTTTCCCCCTGCTGGGTGTCTCCACCTCACCAGGGGGCCCCCCAGCAGCAGCAGACGTACCTTCAGCTCACCGAAATGCCCTGCGCTGCCCCTCCAATCCCCTGGGGCCCCCCAGTCAATACCCCTACAAGGGCGGAGGGGCCCCGCTGCAGTCATTGCATGCACATGGGGGCCGCTGAACAGCAGCAGACAGCTGGAGCTGCTCGCGCACAGAGTGCCCCGGGGGCCCCCAGGGGGCCCCCAAAGATACCTCCATTGACGGATGCTGACCGCCAGCTGCCGCACTTTAGGGCGTCGAAAGGGGGGGCTTCCTGGGAGGTCCCTGTGCCGGTTGGTGCTGCTGCTGCTCGTGCTGAAGCAGCAGAAGCATCAGCAGCAGCAGCAGGAGAAGGGAAAGGCAGCAGCAGTTTCTGTTTGCCGGAGGAGCCACGGAGACGCTTCAGGCCCGCAGACACCAAAAGCGATCTGCTGCTGCAGAGCTCCTTAAGGCCCTGGACGAGGAGGGGACGGTCCCCTACTTCTGTCTCTGTCTCTGTTGCCTCACATAGCAGCAAACCAGGGGCCCCGAGGGACACAGCAGCTCAGACTAGAACAGCACAGAGCGAGATCAGGCGCCCTTCTGCTCCAGTGAGGGGCCCCCATGGAGAGACGTGGGCAACTCGTACACAGCAACCTGCAGATACACCCCAACCTGGAAACTCCATACAAGCCCCGCGTACACTTCAAACTATGCATACCCGCTCCCAGATGCCAGGGCCCCACCCTGTCTATACACCCCAACTTGGGGGCCCCGTAGGACCCTTCAGGGCCCCTGTCTTTATCCCCACTACTGCAAGGACCTCACGGGGGTCCGGGGGGCCCCAGGGGTACGAGCTGCAGTTCAAGGGCCAGGCAATCCTGTTGAGTGGCAGCAGAGAGAGCAGCAGTTCTTCTGGGGGCCCCCCATCCTGCCTGAGCTCTTGCGCTCCCACTGAAAGAGGAGAAAGAAGGGACCGAGAAGCCGTGCAAAGGGGGAGTCTCTGCAGTAGCACGCAGCATGTGGCACCAACTGCTGCTGCAGCACCTGGTGCTGCAGCCACTGCTGCTGCAGCAAACATTCCACAGGTCCCTCGCGAAGTGCAGCAGCAACATCCCCAGCACGAGCAGCAGCAGCAGCACGGGCTACAACAGCAAGGACACATGCAGCAGCAACTACCGCAGCAGCAGCAACTACCGCAGCAGCAGCAACTGCAGCTCCACCAGCAGCAACAGCAAGGGCAGCAGCAGCCGCAGCACGTCCAGCAGCAGCACGTCCAGCAGCAGCAGCAGCAGCACGTCCAGCAGCAGCAGCAACAGCACGCCCAGCAGCAGCAGCAGCAGCAGATGCAGCAGCAGCAGCACGGGCAGCAGCAACAGCAGCAGCGCGTGCAGCAGCAGCAGCAGCAATACGTCCAGCAGCAGCAGCAGCCCGTCCAGCAGCAGCAGCAGCAGCAGCACGCGCAGCAGCAGCAAACTGGGCCAGGAATGCAAGACGACAGAACTCCTGGGACTTCGGCCCCCCCCTCTGTTGTGGGCGGATCGTTGCCTGCACACAGCAGCACGTCTGAGTCCCTCCGATCTGCTGCTGCTGCTGCTGCTTCGAGTAACCTTCATGCTGCCCCTCCTACCTCTGCAGCCCCTCCACAGGGGGCCCTTGGGGCCCCTGGATCGCAGGGGCCCCCCGGATCACAGGGGGCACCCGGACAGCGGGGGCCCCCGAACTATCCCCACGCAGGGGATATCGCATCTCATGGTGTTGCAGGCGGATTTGGGGGCCCCTATAGAGGTGGGCCTCCTCATGGGAACCCCACCATTCATCAAGAGGTCCCTCAGGGGCCCCCGCGGCCTGCAGCTCACCCTACAGCATCGCATATTCGGGGGCCTCCCTGCAGTGCCCCCCCCAGTAACAGTTGCATGGGTCCCGCGGGGGCCTCCTTTGGTTCCTCTCACAGCTACCCTGTATCTTGGGGCCCCGGCTGCGTCGACGGTGCAACTCGTTGGATTATGGGGGCCCCTGGAGCCCCCGGGGCCCATGGAGGGGGCCCCCTGCAGTCTGCTTTGCCTGCGCGAATTGTAAATATCGTCAAGAGGACTCGTGATGGGATCGCTACAGACTTTGCTTTGGGCGGCGAGAAGACGAGGACTGTATACCCCCCTGAGCAACCCCTCAACATACCGTTGGGTGCAGCAGGCCCTGGGCCCCGGGCCCAAGCAGGGACTTATCTATCGTATGTAAGGAGTGTAGGGGCAGAAGGTGGAGGAGCTTCTGCTGCAGCAACTGATGCAGCAGCGGCAGCAGCAGCAGCAGCAAACCCGTACGCATCGCATCCACCCGTCTCTGCCTGGGAATCTCCCAATACTTTACTACCAGGGCAGGTATTGGTTAAGCCTGCCGTCTATCCAGGGGGCCCCCAAGGAGGAGGGGCCCACCAAGCCACCTCGCGTCCTCCGGGCCCCTCTGACTACTATGCCTACCCTTCAACTCCGTCTGCCTGGGGCCCCCAGCGGCTCCACATGACCCAAGGGGCACCCCAACTAGCTACCCCAGCGGGGCCCCCTAGGGGCCCCCCTAGGGCTGGGCGGAGCTGTTCTGTCGGTCCTCCTCATGGATCTGTTCGTGGGTCAACGGAAGTACGGAGCAGCAGCGCCGGACCTGCAGCAGCAGCAGAAGCAGCCGCAGCAGCAGCTGCTGCTGCGGGTGGTGATTGGCAGTTACAACCTATGGCACGCACTGTAAGCCTGGACGAAGATGGAGATGCGAATTGTTTTGATGATTGTTTAGCATTGCTGAATGCCAGAGTCGGCCGCTTCTATAGGAGGAGGCCCCAGCTGCCCCCAGGACAAACCCTTTCGGCGGCCCCCCCATGCCCCTTTAGGAGGAGGTAAGAAACTGCTGCTACTGCTGCTACTGCTGCTGCTGCTGCTACTGCTGCTGCTGCTGCTACTAATTCTAGTGCTACTGCTGCTGCTATTTATGCAGCTAATGCTGCTGCTGGTACTGCTGCTGCTGTTGCTGATGCTACTATTGCTGGTGGTACTGCTGCTGCTGGTACTGCTGTTGGTGCCGCTGCTGTTGGTAACGTTGCTACTGGTGCTGCTGCTGGGGTTTGCTGTTGCCGCCGTTGTTGAGGAGCGGCTGCTGTTGAATGCTGTTACTGTTGCTGCTGCTTCTGCTGCTACACAGTGCTGCATTCCCGGTCGCCGCTGCGGGTATTGCAGTTGCTGCTGCTTCTTTTGTTGCTGCAGGAGTGGTTTTCAGCTCTTGCTCGTTACCATGTCTCTGTTGTTGTTTTAATTGTTTTAGGAGAAGTGTCTCGCGAGCTGGCACCCCCACTGCTGCTGCTGCTACCAGGGCCCCATCAAAGGCGGGGGGCCCCGGCGGGGCCCCACGTAGCTGCGAGCTGAAGGTTTCTTGCGGTGTAGGGTCACGCCGAGAATGAGTTTAAAGGGTTTAGTGTTTACGGTTTAGGGTTTAGGGTTTGCTATGTAAACCATAAAAGTGTTGTCGTTTGTCTATCAACTAGAAGCGAGCTGAGATAGACTATAGCAATGCTTTCAGGAGATGAACGACTACTCTACTGTAACTACGGTTTAGGGTTTAAGAACTTGTGCGTAAGCCTTGTGTTTTGGAGAGAGGGGTTCAGTTCAGCCATAACGAGCTCATAGGCTGGGCGATTAACATACGCCGCATGTTGTTGGCGGCCTTAGATTGTAAACCCTAAAAGACTGAAGCGCTTTCTGGCCTCTTTCTGCTTCTTGCACGAAATACTTATGGAGGGTTTAGGGTTTAAGGGTTAGGCCGGAGGGTTTAGGGTTTAAGGGTTAGACCTTAGGGCGTAGGGTTTAGGCTCTTCTTCTGTCGTCGCATTTATTTACATTGTTTTCGCTATTGCGCGTAGACGAATGAGTTCACAATGCCTTCCAGCTAGTTGCTGTTGAAGTTGCACCAGCACCAGCAGTAGCTGCAGTATCAACAGTAGCAGCAGCAGCAAGAGCAGCAGAGGGATGCCAGAGTGAGCATCAGTCTCCCATGGTTCAAACCATGGGGAGAGCAAGCAGCAAAACTTCACCTATGCTGTTCATGTCTAGCTCACCAGACCGTGTGTGTGCATAAGGAGTAATGAGCACGCATAAGAAACTGAATACTTCATAAACATGAGTGCATTGACAGAATGAATGCTTATGAGCGAGGATTCGTAGGTTTTGTTGATACATAAGGGTTATATGAGCACTGTTAGCATATGGGAGAAACTGCAGTTTTTCTGAATACAGGGAGGAACCCAGTCGCCCAGGTAAACATCCCCAACCCCTCCGGCGAAGCGGCGTATTGGATGAACTAATGGAAAACAATAAGCAGAAAACTGCAAAGTTTATGTTTCAATAACTTTAATTTACTTTTCGAGTTCGGACCTTCTGGTGGGTGACCACTGGGATGCCGGGTCCGCGCCGCCCAACTGCTGGCGCAGATACGCCTATGAAAAGAAGCAACGAAAGTCAATTTATAAATTTCAAAAGTTATGTATTAATATCTTCTACAATTCAACACGGACTTCAGTCTGTTGCTCCCCTTTACAGGAAAACAAAAGATGCAGTATCTCGCGAGACCCGCAGGACGCGGTTATGCGCCCACACACGCACGTGTGGAAAACAAACGGAAATGTATCCACTAATTATATATGCCCCTGGTATTAAAAGTAAAGTACTTACGTTAATCTAATTAAAATTAAATGAAAGAGTATTCATATTTGCCTCCTGTTGGTCCTCCAACCGGAAACCAAACACCGTAATAAGAAGCAAGTAAGGAGAGCCACTGGAGGGTATCGCTGCTCGTGAGTTGCGTATTTCTGTATGAGTCTAGAATTTAAACTAAAACTTCACTTTTGTTTCTGTATATCATCAAGAGGAAAGGAATAAAGATGTGAGCAAAAGCGTAAAGAGCGGCTGCGTTGCCACCCGTGCAAGCATGAGGTGCTCCCCCCCTGCAGCACACAGAAGCAAAAGCAGCAGCAGCAGCAGCGACACCAACATGCATATTAAGCATTTAATATATTGGTGAATTTCTTGTTGCCTTCTAGAACATTCCTTTTGTAAAATTGACTCTTTCAAGAGAAGAGCTCCTTGTTGTCGTTTCGACCTCAGTTCCTACTTCGTTGCAATGTCTGAGAAGGTGAGGATGTCACGCGATGTATTTATTGAATATTTTTATTTTTTTTCCGCTTAATACGGAATAAATATGTGTTTATTGGGCGAGATTCTCAAGAGAAGGTAGTGTCTGAACAGGAGGTTACGGGGAGGCCAGCAGCTGGACCCTGTGAGGCTGTGGTTTAGTGTTTACGATTGAGGGTTTAGGGTTTAGCGTGCCCCGGTGTTGCTTTTGCGTTGGAGTTCTGTCTTGCCCTTGGGAATATCCTGAGGAACTGCAGCTCGCGTATCGTGCTTGGCGTTGTCTTGAGGTTTAGGGTTTAGGGTTTAGGGTTTAGCCCTTTGTTGTTGTTGTGGGGTGGGCGTGATGGTCTCAGCAGGCGGAATCTCGCGACTCAACACAGACTTCTTCTTCAGGCCCTCAGACGTACGGTACAGTCGAAGAGCTTAAGAAATATATTGAAAGCACCAGGGAGAAACTCATGAACGACCCCCGCACGAAGCAAATGATTGATTCAGGAGAGGTATTTCACAGGCACTCGCAGCCCTCAACACCTCGCCCAGTCACAGGGTACTACAACCTGTGGCTTAGTGTTTACAGTTTAGGGTTTAGGGTTTAGGGTTTAGGGTTTACTGTTTGAGATTCCTGCATGCAGGCAACGTGGGACGAGGTGAAGTCGTACTTGAGGGAGCATGCGCCTCAGCGTGTGATCGCCAGCGGCCCCACCACCACAACTTCCACTTACACGTACTCTGTAAGGCTCAAACACCAATTATATCTGCTGCTCTGCAGCTGTATGTACACCTGCACATGAGGATATGCAAACAACGCGCGCATGTGGGGCCTCCAGGGGTTCAGTCCGGCGCCAGAAACAAACGCCAAGGAGCATTTGCATGCGTTGGTGTAGTGTATATCTGTTCATGAGTCTCCCGTGTGGGTCTATCTGTGTATATATATATATATATNTATATATATATATATATGTATATATATGTATTACGGCGCAAGTGTGTATGCGGCTCCAGTGTATATACACTCCGTGTTGTTTTGCCCAAATTTCAAACACTAATGAAATAAGCCATTCGACGTTTGCAGCATCTTTCATCCAGCGGAGCACGATCCTAGGGTTTAGGGTTTGGGGTTTAGGGTTTAGGGTTTATGCTATTTGTGTTCAGGCGGGTTTCTGGTGCCCCGTGACGCAAGGGGGATCCTTTACAGCTGCACCGAATACAGTATTTGAAGTTGCATGCGTTGCGGAAACAACAAAAAAGATAAATTTGAGGCCCCAAGTAGATGTTGTATTCGATGCAAAAGCTAATCAACTTGTTTTTGGTTTCGATCTACCTGGATTCAGAAAAGATGATATTAATGTTGAAATAGAAAACAGATGTCTCAGTGTCTCAGGTCAGCTGCTTCTTCCGTTGCTGCTGCTGCGCTGACCCCTCGATGCTGCTGCAGCAGTGCGGCCGCTGTATAGAGCCGCGCACGAGCGTCTGCTGCTGCCGCTGCTGCTGCTGCTGCTGCTGCTGCTGGTGCTTTTGATGCTTCTGCGGGACTCGTGAAATGCAGTCCCTGCGTTTGCTGCTGCCGTTGCTGCTTTTGTTGCTGCAGCTGCCGACAAATTCATCCATCTGTGTCATCTGTTTGTCGGTGTTTTATGCATACACATGTTGCTATTGTGGTTTAGATTGTATACCTGTATGCTGCTGTATGCATATATTGTGTTTCTGCTGCTCAAACTCCAATAAGCGCTGTTGCTGCTGACGTCGCTATTGCTGTTGCTGTTGTTGCTGCTGCTGCTGCATGCTCAGGGTCTCGCCCGAAGATAAACCTGAAAGAGGTGTACGGAGAGCAAATGAAGTGCTTGGTGGCGGAGAGAAATTTTGGTTTCTTTTGTAGGCGTTTTCAACTCCCCCCCAATGCTATTGATGATACTGTTAGTGCATCAATGCAAGATGGTGTTTTGTTTGTTCGTATATCTACAAGCGAGAAAGCGTCAGGAGATAAAAAGAAAGTTAGCATCGAATAAACATAAAAATATATTAACCCCTTCAAGATAAAGAGAGAGAAGAAGAAGAGGGAAAACAAGGTGCAGCAAATGCAGATACTCCTGCGTGTTGCGGCTGAGAATACCAGCAGTACAACATACGTGGGGACTGGGGTCAGCAGCAGCAGCAACAGCAGCAGCAGCAACAGCAGCAGCAGCAGCAGCAATAGTAAGAATGGAGAGCATGCAGTTTGTGTAGTGCTTGCAGCTAGATGGAGATTAATAACAGCAAGACAGAGTGAGGCGACGCTTCGTATGTTGTGAACATACATGCGAGAAGCCTGAATCCTTGTTAGCTAGAATTTATTACGTTGATACATGCATGCAGTTGCTTGCATGCGTGCATGCGTGCATGCATCATCACTGTTTGCTTGGCTAGATGCATGCATGCATGCATGCATGCATGCGTGCCTGGGCATATGTATCTATAGTCTCCTCAGCAGAGCAACTTTGTCTTCCGTTCTGCTCCTTGTCTTCTTTTCTAGAGCTCATATAAACACCCCCACTCCCGCATCGGCGTGAGTGTGTGTTGTGTGTAGTTGTGAAGGCGCATATATGCTAATTTGTTATTTATATAATTATATAATTATATATAATATATAAAGTACATACACAATATGAATGTTTTTCTCGGTGGTTGGAGGAGAAGTTAATATTTGTTGTATTTCTCCCCGCTTCCACCGTTTATTATTATAATTCTTGTTGTGCGTTGAAAAAGCAGAATGGAAAACAAAGTTGTAGGGTGATGAAACAGCAGTGATCTACATCTATATATATATATATATATATATATATATATATATATATATATATATATATATATATATATATATACGCACTCTGTAGTAATATAGATGAATATCATAACGAGCGTAGTTTCACCATCATACAGAGAAGAGAGTGTATGCAGTTGGCGCTCACTGCAGAGTACGTATATATCCTTGGAGAAAGCAGATACCTCCCTGTGACAGGGCACAGAGCTGCAGCATTAGGCTCAGAGGCACATACATGAAGCTGCACGACACAACAGTACAAACATGTGCACGAAGTGAGTTGCATACAAAGCAAACACCGACACCAGGTCAATGAACACATACACGTGAACCTTAATAATAATAGTACCTGAAGTGAGACACGAAGACCATAGCTAGTAAAGCCCCAGAAACTAAGTTAATAGATAGGAGTGAATATGTGAACAGCGCTGGCAGGACGTGCAGGAAACCAGAATACCATAGTGATCTTATCAGCCAGCAGAGTAGCGACACTACTCACAAGCATTGTGAGAAAACGAAAAAGTAAAAACGCGAATTATGATGAGATAGTGAAAAACTAGTAACACGGACCCAAGTGGTAACTACCGCATAAATAGGGATAGTTGCAGCAGAGTTATTGAGGATAAGCAAAAGCGTTACCGATGATGAGTACAGAAATAGTAAACGAAACTGAAGCTGAATAGTGACATTAAATGTCAGAATGAAGTGCTATATGTAATCTCAAGCAACAGAGTAGTATCGGTGATACGTACGCCACATATCGTGATGCATATGAATAACAAAGGACTGTGAATCGATCAATACGAACAGTCCAATATATAAGCCGAGAGTAGGCGCGAAGACGCCTGTAGATAGTTGAAAGAGAAAACTTGAAGAACAAACGCACGCACCGCAACAAAGCAGAACAACAAAAGGCTCTAAAAGGCGAGCACAACACACAACCAGCAGCAAAGAACAGCATACCGCAATAAAGCACATCCGTTCCTACTCCTAGAAGTGCTCAGATATCTGCAATCAGCAACCACCAAGAGACAGCACAACCCAGCGTAGCAGAACCCAGCAGAACAGATACCAACACAGTCCTGAGACTGAAGCGAACCAATATGTATCCGATATGTAGAGTAGTTTTTTCTTTTTTTTTTCCTTCTCTACTATGTAGAGTAGGGTTTGCACACCTTCTGGGTATCAACTGTTGCTCAACTGGTAGGAAGGCCGGCTAGGCGGCAATGGAGAAAACCCTACTACCCCAACACCGTGGAACAACTCAATACTGATGCAGTATAGACTATAGAAGAAGAGTGGAGAGAAGAGGATACAGAAACATCATGAAATAGGGGAGCGGTTTCAGTTCGGGAAAGGGGGAAGCTGTGGTGCGCAAGCGCTACCATCGATCTCTATAGGTTAACTGTTCAGAAAAAAAACGTAAAAAGCGTCGTATATTGATTTATACGGAAACTAGAGCGCACAAAACAATGTACGCATACATAGAGGTGAATGAGGCATCAAAGGAAGCCTCGTTGAAGCTTCGTTGTGCTTATACGGTTTGCATTGCCAGCCGCAGCGAGCTGCGCTGCAGCTGCAGTTCGTGTGCCCCCTACCCCCGATACCCAGGCCATGAGCTGAATGCTCAGGATGCCGGGGGGCAGGGAGAGAGGATCAGCTAACTTAGGAGGATTTCTACTTTACCTTCATTGTTTAGTTCTTAAGGCCTGAAGCTCGTTATACACACGAGACAGCATGAGGTGAGCTGCAGCTACTGATATAAGACAGCCTCACACGCATTCACAACAGAGCTTTCTTTGTTTCTGTAGACTACTGGACTTTGTAGGCAGCTTGTAAGCAAATACAAATGCTGAACAACAAGACTCTAGGGGGACAAGAGCCAACCCTGAACCCTAAACCCCTAAACGCTAAACCCTAGTCTCGAGAATCGTGTCGATGTTTTGTATTCATTTGTATTTGCTTGTACGCAGACTACCGAGGCCACGTAAATTTTCATGTGTTATATTTGGGGTTATGTTACGAGGATGCTCAAGCAGGTGAGTTTCGGTGTCTGTATACCTGAGACAAACGCAACAAATAGGAGGATGAATGAGAAGCCATATCTTTGATCTAGTTGATAATATATATATCTATTTAATTTATATTTTATATTGTTATTCCACAGAACAACCCCTCACCTGTGTCCTGCTAGCACCGCCGCATGCGAAGTCCATCGGCCGCAGCGTCGGGGGCCCTCCGTCACTCTGCGCATCCCTAAACCCTAAACCCTAAACCCTAAACCCTAATTTCGGAAATTAGGTTATTGTTTTATGTTTTTCTCCCTCTGTTATTATTCAGGGGATGACTTGTCGCGCTCACATCCCTTCTCTCTGGGGTTTGTTTACACCGCCTTCGTCTTTAGGTATCTTTATACTTTTTATCTAGTTCGTAGGTTGCTTGCAGGTGTATGTACACCTCTGAATGCAGCGGTTTAGGGTTTTCCTGCTGCATAATGTATCTCCTCAAACCCCATAACTAAACTAAATATAACAAAGCGAGAACATATTGAGGCCTCCCCCCTCACCACCAGCGCTGCTGAGGCGGCAGCACCTCTCATCGTAGGTGGCAGGCTAGAGCTCATGGGGGGCCCTCCAGAGGGCTCCTTGGGGGCCCGCTGCTGCCTGCAGCTGCTGCTGCTTCTGCTGCTGCTGCTCTCCCTCCCCAACTGTATCTTCTGTGGTCAACAGCAGCGGGATGCTGCAGAAGACGGGCTAAGAAGGGCTGGTTCCGGTGCTGAAAGAAACTCCGATGCAGCGGCAGCAGCAGCGGATGCTGCTGCTGCTGCTGCTGCAAGTGCTACCCTAGCAGCAGCCGAGCAAACCGCGAAGGCCCAGGTGAACACAAACAGCATCAGCAGCAGCAACAACAGAGACAGCAACAGCAACAGCAGCAGCAAAAACAGCAGCAGGAACAGCAACAAGAGTAGCAGCAACAGCAGCAGCAGCAGCAGCAGCAACGATAGGTTTGCAGAGGCAGCTCTGCCTCTGGGATTCCGCGAGCCTCTATCTTTATTGCCTCAGAAATCAACAGCAGTATTTAATAAACTCGCTGCATGCGCAGACACAGACCCCAGGTGAGAAAACCCTAAACCCTAAACCCTAAACCTTCTTCCTTAGCTCCCCTTTTCCATACGTCTCCTGCCTAGCCCTAGGGCTCAAGGGTTTAGGGTTTAGGGTTTCGTGTCTAGGTTTTGTAGAGCAGCAATTTGTATCTGTTCCGAAGGCCCTTTGTATACGCTGTTGCGTATGGGTTGATTAGGGTTTAGGGTTTAGGGTTTAGGGTTTGTGTGTTAGGTGTCAATACGAACTCTCTGTGTTTTATTTCCTGGGGAGGCCCCCGCTACCAGCCCGCAGCTTGAAGGCGGCGCTGCAGCTGCTCTGGCTTTCAGCCCGAGGGGGGAGCGCAGACGCCCAGTATCTTTTGGGGGTTTTACACCAGAACCTATACTTGCTGCCGAAGGAACCTCCACTTATAGGTGCCCCCAACAAACCCTAAACCCTAAACCCTAAACCCTAAACACACACACACACACACACACACACACACACACACACACACAGGCGCTGGGCTGCAGGAAATACCACCTCTCTTAAACCCTTTCTACACACTTGCACACCCTACGCCTCTCTGGATTATAGTTAAGGGTTTAGGGTTTGTGTGTGTGTACAGAGCTGGATTCTCCTTTACGTGTGGTTGTGGGGCGGGACTATGAGCTGTCTTTCTTTGCTGGGGATCGGGCGATCCCAGCTCCATGGGGCCCCTTAAAAACATTAAAAGCATTTGAATATCATTTACATTCTACAGCAGAAGTAGAGGGGTTCGGGGCGAAACTATGGCAGAGGTTGCAGAGCCATGTTTCTTGGGTTCTAGCGGGGGGCCCCTGGGCTAGGGGGGCCCCCGGGGATACTAACGGAGGGGCCCATGAAGAAGAAGGGGCCCCCAAGACTGTGGCGCAGGCGATGAAGCTGCTGCTGTCTGCACCAGATCTTGCTTTTAATCCCCCTTTACCCCTTGTATATCTACATGCTGCAGCAACTGCACTGCATCCTGCTGCTGCTGCTGCTGTTGCTTGGAAGCAGCAGTTTGCTGCTCTTGATGGGTCTGTGGGGCAGCAGCAGCAAGCTTGTGCTGCTGCTGCCAACAACTATCTTCCTGTTGCTAAGGCAACAGCTGGGGTAAACCCTTCACCTTAAACCACCTCTAAACCCTAAACCCTAAACCCTAAAAAACCTAGACCCTAAGGAGGCACCGAGCGAAATGATTCTATCCGCGTTTCATCTGCAGGCCGTGATGCTGGGGCCCACCAGGGTATAGTGGTTACGATGCATGTTTTAGGGTTGAGGGTTTAGGGTTTGTGTATCGCGAATAAGGGTTTAGGGTTTAGGGTTTTGTGTTTGGGGTTTGTATGGGTGCAGCTGTACGCCTTAGGGATCCCTCAAGCTATTGAAGTGCTGCGGCTGGCCACGGGAACTTTCCCTCTCCAGGGTTCAGAGATTCAGCGGCTCAGCACAGACCCTGAGCAGCTCGCGATGCTGCTGCATGAGGCAGAAGAAGGAAACCTTGCCGTAACCCTAAACCCTAAACCCTAAACCCTAAACCCTTGACAAACCCGAAAACACAAACCCTTAATGCGGCAGCAATAAATACACCAGCCCACGATATGGCAGCTCTAGAAGCAGCTGCAGACATAGGCATATGTTTACGCTGTACAGCACAGGAATTGGGGGTTTAGGGTTTAGGGTTTAGGGTTTGGTGCGTGCTCAGGTACATGCGGCACTGGGCCGGAAATATCTTTTTGGGGTGGACGGATTTCCCCAGAACTTTGCAAAAGCTAGATACCACCTTCTTGCGGCCAGCAAGAGTTGGAAGTAAGGGTTTAGGGTTTAGGGTTTGGGGCGTAGGGTTTAGGTTTTAATGCTGGGGGTTGAGTTATGAGGGTTTAGCGTTTAGGGTTTAGTGTTTAGGGTTGGTTCTACGCGGTCTGAAGTCGCTGAAAGCTGAGCTCAGGAGAGCTTAACAGCTGCAGCTCCAAGCTGGGCAGCAGCACCCGCTGCAGCAGCAGCTGCAGCAGCAGCAGCAGCTGCTGCAGCAGCAGCACCGTGACTAGCACCACCCGAGCACGAGCAGCAGAGACAACACCAGCAACAACGGAAGCAGCTGCTGCACGAACTGCAGAAGTAGCAGGTCCAACAGCAGCAGTGGCAGAAGGATGAGCAGCAGCAGCTGCAGCAGCAGCAACGGGGGATGCCGCGTGTGTGGGTGTGTTTTCAGGGGGGAATCAAAGGGCCTGTTGGGTTATATGTACGCCTTGGGCTTAGGAGTTGAACAAGACCTCAATGAAGCTGCTGAGTGGTTCTTTAGAGGTGCAACAGAAAACGAAGACCCAATAGGTACATATGAAAGCTTAGGTCTAGGGTTTAGGGTTTAGGGTTTAGGGTTTCGGGTTTGAAATATATTTATGTACTGCAGCTGCAAGCCCAAGTGATACAGCGGATGCTCTCGACCCCCTTTCTCTCCAGTCTTTAGGGCTTAGGGTTTAGGGTTTAGGGTTTAGGGTTTAGGGTTTATGGTTTGTGGTGTATGTACAGCTTATAATGGACTGGGTCTTGTGTACTTCTTCGGTACTCCACTTATCGAAGCTTCGCCTGCAATGGCCTTCGAAATGTTCAACAGAAGTGCAACATTAAATTCCCCTGATGGGCAGCTGAACTTGGCTTCTCTCTATCTCACAGGCACAGGTGAAACGCAAACCCTAAACCCTAAACCCTAAACCATGGGTGGTAGATACCGATGGATTTCATGTACGGTGGGGCTAGCGTAGAATCTAGAGTTCAGGGTTTAAACTATAGGGTTTAGGGTTTAGGGTTTAGGGTTTGTTGTGTGTGTTTTCAGGTGTATCGAAATCATTTGTAGAGGCGTTGAAGTGGCTAACCAAGGCCGTACGGGGCGGCAGCACTGGTGCTGCATACGCCCTAGGAACGATGCACCTCTCGGGTTTGGGGGCGGTGAGGGATTGCCCTTTAGCTGTGGGGCTGCTGAAACTCGCTACGGAGAGAGCCCCTTACTTCGCTCACGCGCTGCAGCGGGTACGTATCCTTATTGCTTCAACAGATAGGGTTTATGGTTTAGGGTTTAGGGTATAGCAGCTTGGCTGTTAGGGTTTAGGGATTAAGGTTTTGTGCCGGAAGCCTCATAGTTATTGTTTAGGGTCTAGGGTTTGGGGCTGGTAGGTGACGGTTAGGGTTTACGGTGCACAGCCTTTGAACTATTCAGTTCAGGGCCTGGCTAGGGTTTAAGGTCTAGGGTTTGGAATAAGATATTTAGACTCCAGGGCTTCGGGGTTTAGGGTTTAGGGTTTAGGGTTTAGGATTTGGTTCTTTGTTGCAGGCCCACGCGGCTTACGAGCAAAGCGCATTCGATGAAGCTGCTTTCAACTTTCTTCTTCTTGCAGAGGCGGGCCACGAGGTAAACACTGCCTCAGCAGCACCAGCACCAGCACCAGCATAACCAGCCCCAGCAACAGTAACAGCAGCAAACGCCAACACCAGCAGCCGCAGTACCAGCAACTGCAGCACCAGCAGCAGCGAGAGCATGAGGGGATCTAGCACCAGCTGGCGACGCGTTGGGGGCCCTTTTCCTACACCCGCAGAGCCAGCAGTTGTGCCGTATACTGTTCGTGGTTTGGGGTTTTAGTCTTCAGAGTTGAGGGTTTGGGGTTTAGGGTTTAGGGTTTACTCTGCTTTTGCTGGAACGTGCAGGCGTCGCAAAGCAATTTGGCTTTTTTGTTGGATGCGGGCCTCACGGACATCTTCTTTGATGGTCAGCAGCATTTGTGGTTTTCTGAGGGTTTACTTTCAGATTCTAGGGTTTAGGGTTTAGGGTTTAGGGTTAAGCGTTTCGTGGTTAGGGTCAAGGGTTCAACCCACGCGGCCTTCCCGTTCGTATGACTTATGTATCTCTTATTACAATCTCTGCTGCTGCTTTTTGCTGCTATTCTTGCTGCTGCTGCTGTTGCTGCTGCTGCTGCTGCTGCAGGTAGCCTCCGACGGAAGCGTTTGCATGCACAGAGGTTTTACGAAATGGCAGCGGCTCAGGGGGCCCTGTCTGCGCAACTTAGACTGGGTATGCTCGCTGCGCCAGTGCTTCACGTGCTGCTGCAGTTGCTGCTGTTGTTAGTGCTGCTGCTGCTGTTCTCGGTTTTCTGATTGCATCGTTCGAATCAGCATTTGCTCCTTCATCATTGCAACCTCAACGTGGCCGCTGCTCCCGGGCGCTAGGGTTTAGGGTTTAGGGTTTAGGGTTTATGTTCATGTTTGTCAGGGGACTTTGCGTACTATGGCTACGGTGTTCGGCGACGCAGTTCCACCATGAAGTACTCGAGAGACTTTGTTGATGAGAAGGGTAAGGTTTGTTGCAATCAATCCGAAGCGAAGCGTCTCGTGTCTATGGTTTAGGGTTTAGGGTTTAGGGTTTAGGGTTTAGGTTTGGTGAAGCGGGTTCGGACACTTGTTGTTACAAAAGATAAAACTGGGGGAAGACCGAGCAGAGGGTTTATTCCGGGGTGACGAGGCAGAGGCGGTGAATTGGATTCGTTGATCTAGGGTTTGGGGTTTAGGGTTTAGGGTTTAGGGTTTATATCTCGGGGGTTGGTGTTCTCTCTTGCAGGTGATTCTTTCGACGGTTGGCTGTCTCAGCCCAAGTTCTGGTTAGAAGAAGGGGTTAAGGACTTTGCTGAGGCGGCAGGTAAGGTCTAGGGTTTAGGGTTTAGGGTTTAGGGTTTAGGGCCGTGCAAGTTTGGTTGTTGTCGTTGCAGACATGGAAACACTGGCACTCTCTGGAATCAACCGTTTAGGGTTAAGGGTTTAGGGTTGAGGGTTTAGGGTTTTGCTTCTTGTGCAGCGTTTTATCGTAAAGTTGCGGACTCTGCCACTTGGGGCCCGGCACTGGCGGCTAAGGTATGTTGGCTCGCTGACACGCTAGCTGCAGCAGCAGTTGCAGCAGCCACAGCAACAGCAACAACAGCAGCAGCAGCAGCAACGACAACGGCAGCAGCAGCAACGGCAGCACTACCAACAGAAGCAGCAGCAGCAGCAGCAACAGGAGCAGCAGCACCAGCAGCTGTCGTGCGTTGTGTATGTTCTTTAGGCGAGGTATAACTTGGGGGCAATGCATCTCTTCGGCATCGGAGTGCCGCAGGTAGGGAGTGCCCCTTCAGCCAGCCACAATGCTCTAGCTGTAAACCCTAAACCCTAAACCCTAAACCCTAAACCCTAAACCCCAGATTGTAAATTGAACCAGGGGAGCTAAATTCCAGCTGTCAGGCTTTCTATACTTGGGTGGTGATGATGTTTGTTCTTTTTTTACACAGCAGCGGCGCTGCTAAAGATGAATCGATCAACTTAGGGCTAGGGTTTAGGGTTTAGGGTTTAGGGTTTGCTGTTTATGGTTTGTCCCTGTGTTTCTAGGACTTGTATCTGGCTACTCATCATTTCAAAAGGTAAGCATTTTCCCCCTGTTGAGACAGACAAAGCATTATCTGTATCAAGGGTTTAGGGTTTAGGGTTTAGGGTTTAGGGTTGAGGGTTTGTCTTTTCAGAAGCCTGGAAGCAGACGAACACGCACCAACTGCTCCGGTGTACGCGGGGCTTGCGGCGGTTTATTTGATTGATTTGTTTGAGAGAGTGGGGCCAGCAGAGGTGATGAAAATTTCTCACTTTTACTTAATTAGTTGCAATAGGTTAATAATATATATTAGTATAATAGAAAGTATATCTATATATATATATATATATATATATATATATATATATATATATAATAGGAGGAATGGATATATAATAGAAGATATTGGTATAATAGAAGATATTAATATAATAGAAGCTGTTGACTTATTATAGCAATTACGGTAAAATGAGTGTTTAACAAACTTGTGGGGGAACTGATTGGTTTTTGTTTTTTTTCCTTGGCGTAATTTGTACGTTGCTAGCCTGTAAGGGTTTAGGGTTTAGGGTTTAGGGTTTAAGGTTAGGGTTTGCGTTGCAGGTGCTGCAATCCTTGCTCTTTGAGCCCCGTGTGTTGTTTCTCCTCCTCAACCTCGTTGCGATGGCGGTGCTGCTGGTTCTCCGTGCGGTGTTGCAGGTGAAGTTTAGGGTTTAGGGTTTAAGATGCAGTTGTTTTTTTTTATTGTTTTGCTTGGCTTCCAGGGTCTCTGTTCTTCTTATGCTGAGGCATTAGGGTTTGGGGTTTAGGGTTTGGGGTTTGTGAGCCAGGCACTGAGGAGAGAACGGGGATTAACTGATAGAGCATTCATCCTCGCTGCTCAGAGAGGCCCTGGACAAGCAGCACAAGCGAGGCAGCAGCAGCAGCAGCAGCAACAGCCACAGCAGCAGCTCCAGCAGCGGCAGCTGCACCAGCCGCAAGTTCAGCAGCAACAGCAGCAGCCGGATACGCTACAAGAAAAGCAGCAACAGCAGCAGCAACAGCAGCAGCAACAGCAGCAGCAACAGCAGCAGCAACAGCAGCAGCAACAGCAGCAGCAACAGCAGCAGCAACAGCCCGCTATGCAACTGCAGCAGCAAACGGAGCAGCAACAAGAACAGCAAAAGCAGCAACAACAACAGCCAGATATTCCACGCGAAAGGCAGCAGCAGCAGCAGGAACAGCTTGCTGCTCAACAGCAACGGCAGCAGCAGCAGCCAGCTATGCAACAGCAAGAGCGGCAACAGCAGCAGCATCCAGATATGCAACAGCAACAGCAGCAGCAGCAGCTGGCGCCGAAGAGCACATCTGGGGCCCAGTATGATGATGCTCAGCAGCAAGCAGAGCAGCTGAAACTACAAGGACAGTCTAAAGAAACAGAAAGCAGCAACAGGGGGAATCAAGCAGAGGAACCTCCCACCGCAGACATGGCCGCCCAGCCAAGCAGCAGCAGCAGCAGCAGCAGCAGCAGCAGCAGCAGCAGCAGTAGCAGCAGCAGCACAGTTAGCAACGGTTTAGCAGGGGCGGTGAGTCCCCCTTTGGATGCCAGCAGGTTCGCCATGAACGGCACTGTGGGCAGCGACAACGGCAATAGCAGCAGCAGCAGCAGCAGCAGCAACAACAAAAACGACAACAGCAGCAGCACCAGCAACAAGAGCAGCAGCAACAGTGGCAACAACAACAACAACAGCAGCAGCAGCAGCAATGACAACAGCAGTTGCAACATGGGGAAGGAGGCACCAAGTACGGAGGTTATTGATCCTTCTGCGCCGTGCCCTCAGGCTGAGGGGGCGCCGCGGGCTGAGCCTAGTGGGCCTTGGCTGCAGCGGGACTGGTCTCCTCCTCCTGCCTTCTAGACAACGAAAATATGTGGATTGCTTGCGGGCTGGCTTAGCTGTTAGCTAACTGCTAGCTAGCTCCTAGCTATCTCCTACTTAGTTCTTAGCTAGCTACTATTTAGTTGCTGGCTAGCTGTTAGCTAGCTGGTTCGCTAGCGCTTGATGCGCCTGCAGTGTGCAGCATCCTATGGAGGCCCGGCAGTGGTTTACCTAAACTCTGAGTTTGAGTAAGACTTTTGTTTACCGTTTTTATTGTATCACTTAGATTCTCTCTGTGTAGTTATTATTAGTTTTTTATTATTATGCTCAGTATATACCGAAACCACAAACGATGCATACTTCAGCTACGCCTCTCTCTGCCCAGTGCTTTCGTTTTTTTGTTCTCCACGCGGCGTCCCTTTCATTCTTTTTGAATACGGGTTAAAGAGAATGCCATTAGAGGGTAAAATGAAGGGCAGTTCTCTGTACAATCGAAGACTCCGCCGACAAAAAATATCTCACATAATAATAAATAGTAAAATAGTGATACGCTGAGACGGCAGCACTGTGGATGTGGATGTGCTCGTTATATTCATCTTCTTTCCTTGTAAATGCATCGACAATAACCAGAACAAAAAAGTAGAGGGGAAGTAAAACAAAGCAAAAAGAAAAAGTAGACAAGCCGGGTTAGGGGTAGATACTTCATGCTGCTGCTAGTGCTACTTAGCTTATCTGCAGCGGGAAGCCCACAGCAACAAACCTGGTAGGTACTGCCGTGCTCTGACCGTCGATGTGGCGTTGCCTGTTGCTCTCATTCGACGACGCGAACACAATTGAATGAGGAGTTTTCACTGGAAATATAAATTTGAATTCGCTCTTTGAAGCGTCATAGTGGCAACTCATCTCCGCTCAATTACAACAAAGAAATTGCACCACTCGCTTATCGCGGACTCCATCTATTGAAATATTGAAAACTCACTGCTGCCTCTGTGGCGAAATGCATGAGCAAACTAGTTAGCGCCGTAGCAAGAAGAGAGAATATCTTTCTCTGCGCTACAGGAAATGTGGAAGGGTACTTGCAAGTTTGACCTGTGTACACGGCGTGGGCCGAATACTAACGCTAGACTAAAACAAATACCATTAGCATTAGGCGATTATGCACTTGTGAGTTAGCGATGTAAATTTATTTCTACGGGATGTGCTCCTACCGGTATCGAATGCTTCATGTTGCAATTTCCTTGAAATCTAACCAAGCATGCATAACTGACACGTTGCGACCTGAATATAATGGTTCATGCACAGGATTAGCTAGTGCATTTCAATTAATTTCTCAATTCTTTTGGTGTACAGGCGGAAACATTTCTTATCAATCCACGAGTGGATAGCGGCTACAGGTTGTAAGGAAGGAATACGCAAAGGGATGATTGCTCGGTGTAAATCCTCCGCCTAAACTGACGGAAATCGTGAGCAACAGAAAAATCAAAATACTTCAGAAAATACTTCCCAGAGAGCATCTGATCTCATCTCCCATCCCCAAAGCTTCCTGATCCCTGCAGCACCTTGACCTCGGCTGGCGCCGAGGAGAGGCAGCCTATAATGTGTTGGAGCAGACGTCTAAAACTCTGGCTGCAAGACATTGCCACCTGCGTGCTTACCTGAACTATCTTTCTATGTATACTCGAAGGTCGTAGATTGCCGTGAAACCCGCCTCTTGCGCTCAATAGCCAACCTAAACGCAAGTAGAGGTACATTCGCTAACCTAACGGGTGCTTGCATTTCTCCGTCGATCCTGCAGTGGCTCGGCAGTACTTTGGTGTTTTCCCTTTCTCTTCTTCTTCGGGCAGTAGAACCACTCCTCTTTACCATAGAGGACGCATATTCTCTTGCAAACGCAGAGAAATGCGCTCTCCCGTTCATTCCCGGCACTCTATTCGGGCAGGACGACGGTTGCCTACTGTTATTAGTGTAAATATCGTGTGCTCAGGGTATCTGAAGTGGACATTCGTTATCTGTGTATAGCGTCGTCCCAGTTTGCACTCCCCATTCCAACGCTACATTAGGAGGGCGCTGTACTGACTTCTTATTTTGAGTCCAAGCGTAGCAAGTTCATTGCTACGCTTGGGATGATGTTAGTCCGTGTATGCCTAATTCAGCGCAGGTGAAGGGCCTGCGCGCTTATCAACTGTCTAGAGTGTTAGCGCAAGCAGAAAAGGGGGTTGTAGCGCCAGTTGCAGCAAGGTGCGTTAGAGTTCATGATCGGACGCCTCCTCTCCACACCAGCTGCAGGAGGTTCTGATACTGTGCGCAGGCCGCCTGCGCGCTTGAAGGGGTGGTCATCTGCCTTCTTTACACTTACCGTAGCGGCTCATCTCACTTGTAACTCGTAGTCCATTTGGCGCATTGGGGGGTCTTCGAAGCTAAGGTACTGCGTTCGATTCGCGCTACCTACTTATTCCTTCACTTATAGGTATAGGGTTCGATTCTAGCCGTTACGGCTTAGCATGCTCAAATTATAGGTGCGCTGGCAGCTGCAATAGTGTACAAAGGCAAGTCAGGCAGCAAGGTACAGGCGAAAGCGCGTCGAGCGAAAAGTCGTGGATAGCTATACGACAGCTTTCCTATCTCTCCGCCTCGCTTCCACTTGCCACGGGATTCGAATTGTTGTGAAACCACACTCGGGTATGGAACTAACATTCCCGGTGGGTGTCCGAGGACTTTTACTGCGAAGAAACGCAGCTGAAGCATCTTCGTGCCTTCCTCAACCCACCGGCAGAGACGACAGGCGTGGAGCACACAGCAACTTAATGCTGAGCTGCTTACAGCCATTTGGTGACGACCTCTGTCACGTGTAGAGTTGCGCATCTTTATAACTATGCGGTCTCAGCAGCTAATGCTTTCGCCGATATGACATACGTCCCTTCGTTTACCTATGGCTGACTCGTCCCCGCCGCCGAGAACAGCTTTTTTTCTTTCATGTTTTTTCGCCTGGCCCCCCTTGCAGCTCAGGGATCATAGCAGCCCTTTGAAGCTAGGACGACCCCTGCATCATGGCGTTGAGAGGTTGCGTCCCAGCGGCCAAGCAAAAATCGTGAAGCTGCCCTAGGTCAATACGGTTGTTCGATCTCCACCGTAGCGAGGGACGGAGAAGACGGCCCGACCAGGGTCTCACTGCGTGGCTAGCCTTAATGACGCCTGACGCCGCTTCCGCTGCCGCTGCTGAGTTGTGGCGTGCAGATGCAGCTGCTTTGCTATAACCGGACTAACAAAGCGAAACTGCTGCGATGCCGGCCCGACCAGGGCCACAGCTGGTGGCTAGCTAAAGTGGCACCTGACGCCGCTCCCTAGCTGCCGCTGGGCAAAAAAATAAGAAAAAAGGCTGCTTCCTGGTGTCTGGATGCTTGATTGCAAGTCATCCAGCACCAATGTAGTTGTAATCATCCGTCCCGCGGCGCCGGGTCGCCGCCGGCTGGGCGCCCGAGAAAGCCCCAGCCAAGCCCCAAAGCAAAGCCCCACTGAGCGAGGTACGACCGGCCGGCAGCGCCCTCCCGCGACCTAGCGCGTTGTGTGTAAGGGAGAAGATCTAGATAAGGAGGCAATGTAAATAGCCTCCGGGGGCATCGGCGAATAAAAATAGAATAGATTGGAGGGATCCGCCTAGGGATCCGCGAACAA
>NW_013573099.1:0-661 GCF_000499745.2 Eimeria mitis | reverse complement strand
GCCATTTTACGTAATATTCGCGTTTCCGATGGCCGCGGCGGGAGGTAGTTCGCACTTCGAGAATCTCTGTGTCCTCGAGGCGGGGAAGCTCGCGAGGTCGCTGCTGCTGTTTCCTCGCTAGAGTGCGAGGAAACCGCGGGGATTCCCGAAACTGTTTTAAGAAGCCCACATTAATAGTGTGGTGACGTCTCCACGTTGGGGGTAAATCGATAATATACGCCAAGGCGTTGACCCGAGAGCGGCGCCTAATGATCCACCAACAAGAAGCCACCTAACACCCACTCCCGCATCCTGCCTGCATGCACACACTAGTTGTAGTCCTGGAGAGCACCGAGCTGCTTAGGGGGGATCGCCTCCCGTAAACGATCCTCGGCGGATGTTATTGAAATTTTGGCGGATCGATTAATTCGATATCATGGGTTTCCCGATGTCTTGATCTCAGATCGGGATCCGCGGTTTCAGTCTCAGTTATGGCAACTTTTATGTCAGCGATTTCACATAAAACGGGCGATGTCGTCTTCTTATCATCCGCAAACAGACGGGCAGACTGAGAGACTCAATCGCACATTAGAACAGATGCTTAGAACTTACGTTCAGACTGATGAGAGCGAGTGGGAACGATTGTTGCCGGCATTGGAACTTGCTTACAATACAACCTCCC
>NW_013573098.1:1713-1779 GCF_000499745.2 Eimeria mitis | reverse complement strand
GCTGTTGCAGCAGCTTCTGCTGCTAGTGTGCATGCATCGCGATATTGAATAGCAGCAGCAGCAGCT
>NW_013573098.1:1319-1456 GCF_000499745.2 Eimeria mitis | reverse complement strand
CTGTTTCTTCTGCTTCTGTTGTTTCTGCTGCTGCTCTTGTTGCTGCTGCTGTGCCCGCTGCTGCTGCTGCTGCTGCTGCTGCGGAGGCGGCGGCGGCAGCAGCAGCAGCAGCAGCAGCAACCGTCGTGTCGTCGCTG
>NW_013573098.1:0-1060 GCF_000499745.2 Eimeria mitis | reverse complement strand
CTGTTTCTTCTGCTTCTGTTGTTTCTGCTGCTGCTCTTGTTGCTGCTGCTGTGCCCGCTGCTGCTGCTGCAGCAAAGAGCAGCAAATGCTGAATCAAAATAAAGAAGCAGCAGCAAAATTAATATCTATATATAAACTCACAACTGCAGCAGCAGCAGCAGCAGCAGCAGCAGCAGCCGCTGGGGGGCCCCACCACCGACAGCCCCTAAGGATTACAACCCCCAGCGCTGCAGCAGCAGACAGCAGCAGCAGCAGCAGCTGCTGCTGCTGCTGCTGCTGTTAGTATTGTAAGAACAATTTAGATTGTTGTTTTCTTCTCCCTGAATGTCTAACAATTCTCTGCTGCTGTTGCTGCTGCTCGTGCTGCTGCTGCTGCTGCTGCGGCTGCTGCTGCTGCTGCTGTCGCTACTGTTGCTGCTGCTGCTGCTGCAGCAGCAGCTGTTGTCGTTGTCTTCGTTTGCTGCTGTTTTTCATTCGTTTCTTTGAAGGGGCTGGTAAGGCCTGCATGCGGTGTACGTACACCTCAGCACGCTCTGCGGCGCTAGCTGTGGCTAGCTGAGCTAGGAGTAGCTAGCTGGGCTGGTAGCAGCTAGCTAGTCTAGGAGTAGCTAGCTGAGCTAGGATTAGCTAGCTGAGCTAGGAGTAGCTAGCTGGGCTGGTAGTAGCTAGCTGAGCTCGGAGTAGCTAGCTGGGCTGGTAGTAGCTAGCTGAGCTAGCAGTAGCTAGCTGGGTAGGTATAGCTAGCTAGTCTAGGAATAGCTAGCTGAGCTAGTAGTAGCTAGCTAAGCTAGGAGTAGCTAGCTGGGTAGGGGTAGCTAGCTAGCTGGGTAGGTATAGCTAGCTAGCTAGGAGTAGCTAGCTGGGTAGGGGTAGCTAGCTGGGTAGGAGTAGCTAGCTGGGTAGGAGTAGCTAGCTGGGTAGGAGTAGCTAGCTGCTAGGGGGCTCGTAGTAGCTAGTAGCTCAGCTAAGGATAGCTAGCTACGGTAGTCGTGGCTAGCTGAGCTAGCCACAGCAGACCTCACCAGCTAGCTGTGCGTATATATATATATATATATATATA
>NW_013573096.1:3183-4526 GCF_000499745.2 Eimeria mitis | reverse complement strand
GCCTTCTCACCACCACAGTTCGTGAGTTACTGTCATCAGTCTTGCGAAGGCCTCTGATACATAACTGCAGTTTGACACTACAGTTAATCAGCACAGGTGTGTAACTGGTTGGAACCGGAGGAGTCACGGGCCATAACGAAGCACTTTTTTTTGAATTGTCTTCGCATTGTGACTGGGGCGTATGCGTACAAAAATACTTATCCGGTCCTGAGTGATTGACTGCTAACGTTTTGTAGCATAACGACTTGTCAACTTTTCATACTGCGCGCGTCACAGCGAGTTCGTTCCTGAATATCTTACGTGCGCTGGCTCTGTCCAGTTTTGTCTCGGTCTGGCTGTATTTGAGTTACTCTTTTTTTATGTGCGTTGTGACTAAGGGAGCAGGATATCACACTTTGTACTGCCTCTAGTGAAATCCAGTGTTGACAGGCGATCATATCATTTCGCACAGACTGAACTGTGCAGTGTCCAATGTGGTAAGGCTGCACATGAAGATGGGAGACGGCACAGTCAGTGTGGCTTCGTATATGTTTCTCAAATGAGTCTTGATAATTCTTCTCGTTTGTGCTCAGGTGGTGCGTCGCTGCTCTGGACGTCTGTATAGTGGCTAATTACAGCGTGTGCTTCTTACCTTAACCGAACGCGCCGCTGAGGACACAGTACTCATAGGGGCTTTCTATGATGCATCTGGCGTGATGCTGAACGTCACATCCAACGCCTGCAGTCCCTCCCATTCCATAGTTTGGGTTGACAGCATTGTTCCTTATCCCCGGTGGGCTCATTGAATTGCATTCACCGTAATTCACAGCAAGTGAGTTATGCAGTGTTCTGTTATTCCTGGGGCATAAAACGTAGCTGCCTATAGGAGTCACCGTTTCCTTAGCTCACGGCCGTTGGTGGCAATATATTCGCTCATACTTTGAAAGCGGCTCGCATGCACTTCGGGATCTACCTAGTCAGCGACCGTCCATCTTGCGACATTTTACTATTGCGGGATTCATTCGATACAGCTTGTGCGCCTTTCACCAGATGGCAAATGCAGCTTCAGTGTATGAAATTCACCTAAATAAGGGCTAGGCGAGGAGGCGGCAAAATGTTGCTGAAATTCATCCTACAGCGCTGAATCCTAATCACCTTAGTCTGCAGCTGATAGCTGACCTGGAGGAGCTGTTATGGATTCCTTGCAATCAGGGCTCTGCGTACTAAAAGCTACAGCTCGTCGGGCTCTAATGACGTTGTGAAACCAGGATGTTCGTCTTTGAACTGAAAGGGACCACACTGCGCATGCCTTTCAGTTTCGAAATCGCATTTCATCTGTATGGTGTACTGGGAAAACACAGAAC
>NW_013573096.1:2583-3083 GCF_000499745.2 Eimeria mitis | reverse complement strand
CCTAATCACCTTAGTCTGCAGCTGATAGCTGACCTGGAGGAGCTGTTATGGATTCCTTGCAATCAGGGCTGTCCGTACTAAAAGCTACAGCTCGTCGGGTTCTAATGACGTTGTGAAACCAGGATGTTCGTCTTTGAACTGAAAGGGACCGCACTGCGCATGCCTTTCAGTTTTGAATTCGTATTTCATCTGTCTCGTGTACTGGGAAAACACAGAAGGAATAGATGCACCTTTTGATATTCTAGTTTAGCGTTCATGTGGGTGTGGGTGTAGGTGTAGGTGTGCGGGGGTGCGGGAAGGGGGGGGTAGATGGGTGTGGGTGGGTGTGTCCCCGACATTAGATCAGCTGCAGGTATTGGCTAGTGGCTGAGCTTTCTTGTTGCATAGTGCGTGCTCCGCGTAAGATAAATATACTGTCTCTTTAGGATGTAAGTCTTCACCAGTTTGGCTTTTTCAAATAGGGAAGACGCCTCGTAGTTCAGGCCCAGCGGTCTCTGCTC
>NW_013573096.1:2350-2483 GCF_000499745.2 Eimeria mitis | reverse complement strand
TGAGCTTTCTTGTTGCATAGTGCGTGCTCCGCGTAAGATAAATATACTGTCTCTTTAGGATGTAAGTCTTTACCAGTTTGGCTTTTTCAAATAGGGAAGACGCCTCGTAGTTCAGGCCCAGCGGTCTCTGCTA
>NW_013573096.1:491-2250 GCF_000499745.2 Eimeria mitis | reverse complement strand
AAGATGAAGTGAACATGAATGGTTGGACAGGCAGTGCGCTTCTGCCCTGGCAGCCACAATTCCAGTGTTGCCTGTGGTCTGCATTTCTGTGAACTGAGTGAATCATCCAACAGCGCTTGCCCCTTGTATCTGGTTATATGCTTCAGTTGCACTAGCAGTCTTCTGTTGTCTTCTTCCTTGCGCACAACGAAACTATTTGCGCCATTGAGTAGTTTGGTTTAGTGGTGCGGCATATCCCTGATCTCAGCAAGTATGGGTTCAATTTGCATGCAACGTTCAGTATACCTCTTGCACGCGGGTTGATTGCTTTCATTGGGTTGTCTGGTTATTAAAGTTACTGCTTTTTTAACACGAACATTTTGCATGAACAGGCGGTAAGGTCTGCTTGAACGTAGTAGGCCAGGTTTAGCAGAGCAGCTCAAGTATGTTGCCTCTGTTTACTGGTGGTCTAGGGATTTACCCTGGTAGGCGGAACGCAAGTGGGTCCTTCATTATTCAGGTTGTGAGTGTTTTTCGTATGAGTTACAAAGTCAGTGTATATGATAGTTTCTGTTACGCTCAACGTCGTTGCTACAGAATCAGCTGCTCTCCAACACTTTGTAAAAGCTGCACGGCGATTCAGCAAATGGGTTTGTATGTAGATGTTGAATATGCAGCAAGGATCGATCTTTTGTCTAAAGCAGCCTTGCTGGTAACAGCTCGTACGCTTCTGATGCTAAGCAGGCAGCAGTCGTTTGCTTGGATCCGCTGAGGCTACGAAACAGCCCTAGTCTGTCCAGTTATAAGATATCTACAACGCATGCGTAACGATTAGATTTGAGTGTTTAGGGTTTAGGGTTGTCGCGCCTGTTTGGAAGGCATGGGCTGTACAACTTTTCTGATACGGTGATGCCGAGAAGGGCAACATTAAGCTGCTGTCTCAGGTGTAGTGCTGGTGTAGTGGCCACATACTTAACTCGGTATCAGGGAGTGCGCAACTTATTGAAGGCAGGATTTTCATAGACGGTTTCAGTGCAGCTGCTGCTTGCCTCAGTGTAAATGTAGCTTGAAGTGGTTGTCACATTCATATCTGCCTGAAAGCAGGCAGATATGAATGTGTGCCTGACAGCGGGCAGGCAGATATGAATGTGCCATACAACGATGGATGCCTTTATAGCAACCATATTCGTATTATGATGAGCGTCCGTTGATCACCGATGCTGCAGTGCTTACAAACTTTTCATTATTTGCCGTCTGGTGGAATGTCGAGGCAGAATTGTCTCTGCATATAGTTTCGCCTTCGCTTTGGCACAGGACGTGAGTTTTCGCATGTATCGCCTGTACTGTTCATCTGTTTTGGTGAATTTAGGTGGGAAGGCTTGTAAAAAACGGGCCATCTCAAGAGTAGAAGTGAGTGTCATCTTGCGCACCCCGTCCCTGCTTTGCTGCTGGAACACAAGAGATATCCCGTCTGTATGTGCACAAAACGCGTATGCTAACATGTTAACCGTACTGAGCCGGCATTGGATGAGATGTAAGATTATCAGTGATTTGGTGAGCATATAACTGGTCGGTTTTCGTCCCTTATGATGCTGACAGCTCGTGCGTACCTGCTGACTTTTGAGTGTAGGAGGTTTCACATTGATCCTTTCAAGACTTTGGCCATGATTGTCTCAAGACGCTTTTTGAAGTGCAGTGTATGAATCGCAACAGTTTTCATGTGGTGGACCGGGCGAAAGCTAGCTGCCCGTACGTTCCGTTCCGTACATGAATATTTATT
>NW_013573096.1:0-216 GCF_000499745.2 Eimeria mitis | reverse complement strand
GTGACAACGTGAACTCCGGCACTGTCCTACGATCAGGAAGTACGCCTTTTGAGTTCGTTTAGTCGCACGAAAACTAGCATTTGTCTCAGTTAGGGAATTCCCTTGTGTATGCTGTAGAATTTGAGCCGCTGGGTAACTCATGTCTTTATCTGTTGGCTACAGACATAAGTTTCCCAGAGTCAACGGGGGCTAAAGGCAAGAGACGTCCGGTTTTGT
>NW_013573095.1:3021-4257 GCF_000499745.2 Eimeria mitis | reverse complement strand
ATATATATATATATATATATATATATATATATATATATATATATATATATATATATATACACAACAACAACACAACATAATAAATAAATGAATAATTAAATAAATAAATATATCTAGTTGTTCATTTACATTTATATTTATTTATTTATATTTATATTTATATTTATTTATTTTTTTATTTTTTTTTTGTTGCAGCTATCGAGGCCTATATGCGTAGAAGAGTATGAGGTTTGCTCGCAGCTGGGGCGTTTTACATTGAGAGATGAAGGTATATTTATTTTATTTATTTTTTTATTTTTTTATTTTTTTTATTTTTTTATTTATTTGTTTGTTTATTTATTTATTTATCTATCTATCTATTTATTTGTTTATTTATTTATTTATTTATTTGTTTTTTTGTTTGTTTATTTATTTATTTTATTCTTTTTTATTTGTTTATTTATTTATTTGCTTATTTATTTATTTATTTATTTGTTTATTTATTTGTTTGTTTGTTTGTTTTATTTATTTTATTTATTTTTATTTATTTTTATTTACCTATTTATTTGTTTATTTATTTGTTTATTTATTTCTTTATTTATTTGTTTGTTTATTTATTTGTTTGTTTGTTTGTTTTGTTTGTAAATAAAAAAATATATTATTTTGGTTTGTATAACTGTTTATAATTATATTTACTACATTATCTATATTATATATTATTGTATTTCTTTACTTTTTATTTATTTTTTATTTATTTTTTATTTATTTTTTATTTATTTTTATTTTATACAGGCAAAACCATCGCTGCTGGGAGAGTGACGAAAATCCTTGAATATGCATAATCATATTTGCGGTGTATGTACACCTCAACCGAGAGAGAAACCAGCAGCAGCAGCAGCAGCAGCAGCAGCAACTGCAGCAGCAGCAGCTGCAGCAGCAGCTGCTGCAGCGACAACAATTGCAGCAGCAACAACTGTAGCAGCAGCAGCAACTGCAGCAGCAACTCCAGCAGCAGCAACTGCAGCAGCAGCAGCTGCAGCAGCAGCAACTGCAGCAGCAGCAACTGCAGCAGCAGCAGCATTTACAGATATTGCCTTATAGTTATATATCTGTGTTTCTCTTCTCTTTATCTTTGGTGGTTTGTTATTTCATTCTTTTTTTTTGCTTCTGCTGATTAATGTTGCTGCTGCATGCAGCAGCAACAAAAAACAAAAAAATATAAAATCAGCTGCAATGCAAACGAAACAAATTTTTATT
>NW_013573095.1:2766-2995 GCF_000499745.2 Eimeria mitis | reverse complement strand
TATATATATATATATATATATATATATATATATATATATATATATATATTAATTATATTTGATTAACAGAGTAAACTGCACCTTGTGGTGTACAGACAGCTGAAAGAAGCGAGGGAAAATACAAAAAAGTAGAGTAGCCGTAGTTTTGTGTATTCTTTTTTTTATATATTTAAATAGAGATATATAGTAATAGTATATAATAAATATTAACAATAAAAATAATAAATAT
>NW_013573095.1:2398-2719 GCF_000499745.2 Eimeria mitis | reverse complement strand
ATATATATATATATATATATATATACTACCCCCAGAAGAAGAAGCTGAGGTGTACGCATGCATATTTTTTGTTGTTTTTATCTTTGCTTGCATGCAAAGAGAAGCAACATTTCTCTTTATAGAAAAAGATACTCTACTTCTTCTGCCGCATAGCATAGAGTTGCTGGGGTTATTATATTTATATTAAAAAATATATTATTATATTAAAGAAGGATATACACACAAAACTAACGGATAGCCGAGGTGTATGTACACCTGAAACTAGCGACGGTAGAAGGTGGATACAAACAGACTCATAAACGCCAGTAGTACATTGAAGTC
>NW_013573095.1:0-2325 GCF_000499745.2 Eimeria mitis | reverse complement strand
GGGGTTCTGTGTGTGGGTGGTTGTAAGGGTTAAATAAATGTATAGATGAAGTGTGTTTGTAAATTTTTTATTTTTTGGAGTAATTGAATAAACATGGGCAGCAATACAAGCGAAGAAAGCAGCTGAAACACTGCTGCGGCTGCGGGGGTTGAGGAGGGGAGGTTAAGAAACGAAGGATCAGTAGAGAGAAGAAGCAAGAAAAAGAATATTTTCAGGTTGCACATTTAAAAATAAATAAATAAATTAAATTAAATTAAATTAAATTAAATTAAATTAAATTCTCGGTGTTTTTGTTTTTCTCAAGAGGCGTATGTTGGTTGCTGCTTTCCGGTCGTTGATGGAATTGCAATATAAATTCAGGTGTACGTACACCTGAAATTTGTACAATTCAAATTGTTTGTATTTTTTCAAATAAAAAGGGAAATTTTTTGTGTTTTTTTATGAAATTTGTTTGTAATTTGTTGTATTTTTTTTTTTTATTCGAAGAAAAGCAACACACTGCATCGATGAGTGTTGCTGGCGACCCCGCTAGCCGCTTCTGTTGCTAGCGAGGTTTCTGAGATCAGTGGTGGTATATAGGAAAGCATAAAGATATTTTAGTGCTTTCCGTCATTTCCCATGAATAAATATTCATTTTTTCGGTATTATTTTGAATTAAATTCAAAAAAAAGGTCAATTATCCCTTTATTTTCCGTGGATCGTTGTTTTTTTTGCTTGTTTCCGGTTGAAATCATTCTCATCATCACCGATTCAAGTTTCTCTCTTACAGGTTAATATTTTGAGGTTTTTCTGAATTTTTTTCGGATTTTTGGTTTATTTTATCATTCTTATTCCGAAAATGGAAGGAAAGCTGCCCGTTTTGGACTCCTTCACCGTCAATACCCCTTCTTTGTCGGTGGTGATCAGAGCGGACGACACTCCTCTACCTTCTAATGTTCAACAACAGCCGATCCCAGCAAACCTTGTAACTCTTCATGCTGTGGAGTGTAAAGACAGCTCAGCTCCTCCTTCTGCAGGTGAGATAAAACATTAAAATATAATTATTTAATACATTAAAATTCATACTTTTGTTGCTACGAATTTTGGTAGTGGTGCTGAGGCCGATGAGGCAGCAGTTGCAGCTAGTACCAGTATACCTGAAATATAATATATTATATAGTGTTCAGTCTACTTTCTTTCTTTTTTTTTATTATATAAAAATATAATAAGAAACGAAGAGAGAAAGGAACTATAAAAATAAACAGGTTTGTTGTTTCAGTAGTTGTTGCTGCTGAATATAATTCTTTATTTTAATATTAAATAAATTTAGTTTGTCTTGTTATTAAAAATAAATAAATAAATAATATTTTAATCATCACGCTCGTCTAAGGAATTTTTTGGCGGTGTTGTTGGTTTTCTTCTTTGCCTGATGACAACAGAAGCAACGCAAGAGTGCTCGGAGGCAGCAGCAGCAGCAGCAGCAGCAGCAGCAGCAGCAGCAGGAGCAGAAGGAGAAGGAGAAGAAGATGAAATGGATGCAGAAGAGCAGCAAATACTGCAGCAACGACAGCAGCAGCAGCAGCGTCTGCTGCACCTAAACAGCAAACAAAATTTAAATCAAGAAGAGTTAAAAGAATTAAAAGAATTACAAGAAAAAGAAATAGAAATACATCGTATAGATAAAGAAATAGAAAAAGAAATAAAGAATTATAATAATATGTTAAAAAAAGCAGAATCTAAATATGCAGATGAGGTGTATAGACAGTTCGGTGCTCCACCACCTATAAAACCCCTAAATGAAATAATAAAAGAAACAGATAATGAAGGTTTTATAAAAAAAATAAAAACATATGAAACCAAAGATTTCACTTATTGGGATAAATTAAAACGTCATAATACAAAAACTATAATCAGAAGATGGCATACATATATACCAGCAGCAGAAGAAGATACAGCTTTCTATGCTCGTAATATACGTAAGTTTATTTATTTATTTTTTTTTTTATTTTTCTAGTTTTTTATTTTGTGTTGCTGCTGCTGCTTTGTATTCATAGGAAATATAAACAACAACAACCCCACCTATCACTACACTCAAGATAACACCCACAAAAGAAATATATAAATACCCAAGGATATATAATTATAATGCAGCAACAGCAGCAGCAGCAGCAGCAGCAGCAGCAGCGGCAGCAGCGGAAAATGCAGCAGCAACAGCAACAGCAGCAACAGCAGCAGCAGTAGTACCAGCAGCAGATGTTGCTGCTGTTGCTGTTGGGGTATTATATATATATATATATATATATATATATATATATATATATATATATATATATATATATATATATA
>NW_013573094.1:1658-1829 GCF_000499745.2 Eimeria mitis | reverse complement strand
GCGATTACCCCCGCAAGGGAGAGGCCCAGGCTCTCCATCAAGACAGCAGCAGCAGCAGCTGCAGCAGCAGCAGCAACAGCAGCAACAGCAGCAGCAGCAGCATCAGGGTGAATATGAGACTTATTCTGCTGCTGCTGTTGCTGCTGCTGCTGCTGCTGCTGCTGTTGATGA
>NW_013573094.1:0-1558 GCF_000499745.2 Eimeria mitis | reverse complement strand
CTTATTCTGCTGCTGCTGTTGCTGCTGCTGCTGCTGCTGCTGCTGTTGATGATGCTGCTGCTGAGCTTGCTTGGCTAAATGTAGGTGATGCTGCAGCAGCAGAGACACAGCAGCAGGGTGTACAGGCATCTCCTGATGCTCTTTCTCCTTCTTCTTCTTTTTCTTCTTCTTATTCTTCTTCTCCTTTTTCTTCTTCTTTTTCTTCTTCTTCTTCTTCTGCTTTTTCTTTTTCTCCTTCTCCTTTTTCTTCTTCTTCTTCTTCTTCTTTTCCCTTTTCTCCTCCTTTTTCTTCTCTTTCTCGGCATCAGCATTCACGCAAAGAAAGTGTTGACGCTGTACATACACCTAAAAACAAATCTTCTCGTCTCTCTCCTTCTCATTCTCTTTCTTCTTCTTTTTCTTCTTTTTCTTCTTCTGCTGCTTTCGAGCCGATGCTCCCTTCTTATTCCCCCGACTCTGCTGCTGCAGCAGCAGCAGCAGCAGCAGCAGCAGCAGCTGATCAGGAGCAGCAAATCCCTGATTCTCCCTCTGCTGCAGCTCCTTATTCTCATCTGCCTGGAGCTTGGGGGGCCCCCGGGGGGGCCCCAGCGTGGCCCAGCGCAGAAACTACAAGGGGGCCCCCACGGGGGCCCCCAAGGGGGCCCCCTCGGTACCCCTTCTCTAGTAGAGGGCCGTATATGCCTCCCCCCTCCGCTGCTGATGCAGCTCCTGCAGCATATCCGCAGCAGCAACGGCAGCAGCAGCAGCAACTGCAGCAGCAGCAGCAACTGCAGCAGCAGCTGCAGCAGCAGCAGCAACAGCGGCAGCTGCAGCAACAGCAACGGCAGCAGCGATTCCAGTTGCAGGTGCAGGAGCAGCAGGAGCAGCTGCTGCTGTTGCAGGAACAACGATGGTCAGCTGCTGCTGCTGCTGCTGCTGCTGCTACTCCTTTTTATGGATTTGAGATGGGGATGCCAAGACAAAAAGAAGAAGAAAAAGAAAAAAAAGAAAAAGAAAAAAAAGAAAAAACAAAATTCCCCTTACTACTTAATCCTAGATTTATAGATATACAACAAAAAAGAAAAGAAGAAGAAAGCAGCGGCCCCTTCTATGGTTTTGAAATGGGCATGCCGCAGCAGCAGCGGGGAGCGGGAGACACAGCAGCAGCAGCAGCAGCAGCAGCAGCAGCAGCAGCAGCAGCAGCAGCAGCGGGGGAGAGGCAGCAGGAGGGGGAGAAGACGATACCCTCTCATCCGTGGGGGCCCCCGGGCCCCTAAATATGTTTAATGTAGATAAATAAAAAAAAAGAAAATGTAGTTTATTATGGATGGCTTTATGCAGGTTCTTACTATATTTGTTTGTTTATTTATTTATTTATTTATTTATTTATTTATTTATTTATTTTTCTTCTTTTGTGTTTTTGTTTGTTTGTTTGGTTTTTCTCTTTTGTTTGTTTGAACCCTGCTTTGTCTACTTACTTGCTCTCCGTATCTGTGTTTGTGTATATGTATATAAATATAAATATAAATATAAATATAAATATATATATATATATATATATATATATATATATATATAT
>NW_013573093.1:2097-4442 GCF_000499745.2 Eimeria mitis | reverse complement strand
TATGTATATATATATATATATATATATATATATATATATTATCTTTCTTTTTTTTTGTTTTATTTACATCTCTGTTTTCTGTCTTTTGCTATCTGTATCTGTCTCCTTTTGTCTCCTTTTGTCTCCTTTTGTCTCTTTCTGTCTCCTTTTGTCTCCTTTTGTCTCTTTCTGTCTCTCTTTGTCTCTCTTTCTGTCTCTTTCTGTCTCTTTCTGTCTCCTTTTTTGTCTCCTTTTGTCTCCTTTTGTCTCTTTTTGTTTTTTTTTTTGTTTTTTTTTGTTTTTTAATTTCTTCGCTTTTCTCTGCCCATCATCAGGAGGAGACAAACCACATAAATAAATAAATAAATAAATAAATAAATAAAATAAATATATAAATAAATAAATAAATAAATAAAATAAATATATAAATAAATAAATAAATATACAAATATATAAATAAATAAATAAAAAAAATATATATACTATACAATATACATCTTCTGCATGCGCGCTAAACCCCAAACCCTAACCCCTAAACCTTAAACCCTAAACCCTAAACCCTAAACCCTAAACCCATGCAAAAACGAACATGTTTGTTGTTTGTTTATCCTGCTGCTTTTTTCTTTTTTTTATTTATTTGTTTTTGTTTTTTTTGGGGTTTCTTTGTCTCTTCTTTGCCTCTCACAGCTTCTAGACACTGCACATATAACGCAAACCCTAAACCCTAAACCCTAAACCCTAAACCCTAAACCCTAAACCCCAAAACCCTAAACCCTAAACCCTAAACCCTAGACGGCAACACAGCTTAAACCCTAAACGCTAAACCGTAAACCCTAGAGGCCCTAGACAAAAAACCCTAAACCCTAAACCCTAAACCCTAAACCCCAAACCCTAAACCCTAAACCCTAAACCCTAAACCCTGCTTACCCGTTCGTCATCTTCAACCAGCATCCGTTGCAGAGCAATCTCTGTATGCAGCTGTTCTCTCAGATCCTAAACCACAAACCCTAAACCCTAAACCCTAAACCCTAAACCCTAAACCCTAAACCCTAAACCCTAAACCCTAAACCCTAGAAATTCATCAACCAGAGTCAAAGCGTTTTCGTTTCAAGCCGGTAACAACACTTTATCCCTAATAACTCCATTCTAGGGTTTAGGGTTTAGCATTTAGGGTTTAGGGTTTAGGGTTTAGGGTTTAGGGTTTAGGGTTTAGGGTTTAGGTACCTTGATGATGTTGTTGCTGAGCTTTCGCTCGGATTCAGAGAGCTCCGTCAGCGCCTTGAGGACACATCTCCTACACCACATAGTTTTAGGGTTTAGGGTTTAGGGTTTAGGGTTTAGGGTTTAGGGGTTAGGGTTTAAGGGTTAGGGTTTAGGGTTTAGGGGCTAGGGTTTAGGGTCTAGGGTTTAGGGGGTAGGGTTTAGGGTTTAGGGTTTTGGGTTTTAGTAAACCCTGGACCCGGGGTTTATTATTAGGGTTTAGGGTTTAGGGTTTAAGGTTTTGGAATCAGAGTGTATTATTAGGGTTTAGGGTTTAGGGTTTAGCGTTTAGCATATAGCGTCTATATATTACCGTCTATTAGGGTTTATTAGGGTTTATTAGGGTTTATTAGGGTTCAATATGGTTTAGTGTTTAGGGTTTAGGGTTTAGGGTTTCGTTTTTAGGGTTTAGTGTTCAGTGCTTAGTGTTTAGCTCTTACGGTTTAGGATTTAGGGTTTATGGATTAGGGTTTAGGGTTTAGGGTTTAGTGTTTTTTGTTTAGTGTTTAGTGTTTACTGTTTAGTGTTTATCTTTTACGGTTTAGTGCTCATCCTTTAGGGTTTAGTGCTCAGCCTTTAGGGTTTAGGGTTTAGGGTTTAGGGTTTAGGGTTTAGGGTTTAGGGTTTAGGGTTTAGGGTTTACTGCTCAGCGTTTAGGGTTTAGGGTTTAGGGTTTAGGGTTTAGGGTTTAGTGCTCAGCGTTTAGGGTTAGGGTTTAGGGTTTAGTGCTCAGCGTTTAGGGTTTAGGGTTTAGGGTTTAGGGTTTAGGGTTTAGTGCTCAGCGTTTAGGGTTTAGGGTTTAGGGTTTAGGGTTTAGCTTTTAGGGTTTAGGGTTTAGGGGTTAGGGTTTAGGGTTTAGGGCTTAGGGTTTAGGGTTTAGTGCTCAGCGTTTAGGGTTTAGCTTTTAGGGTTTAGGGTTTAGGGTTTAGTGCTCAGCGTTTAGGGTTTAGGGTTTAGGGTTTAGGGTTTAGGGTTTAGGGTTTAGGGTTTAGGGTTTAGGGTGTATGGACATGGAGTTTATCTTGGAATTTTTTGCATTTTTTTTGTTCGTTTTTTATTTCTTTTTCAGTTTTTTTAAAATCAACGACAACAAAGTTAGGTGGTAG
>NW_013573093.1:1318-1626 GCF_000499745.2 Eimeria mitis | reverse complement strand
TTTTTTTAAAATCAACGACAACAAAGTTAGGTGGTAGTGCTGCAGCAGCAAACCCTCCTGCTGCTGCTGCATGCATAAAAACCACAAAAAACTCCTCGTCTTTAACTGTACGCAGCGGCCTCTGAAAAGCACAATAACGAATTTCAGGTGTATAGTCAGCTCCTGCTGCTGCTGCTGCTGCTGCTCCTGCTCCTGCTGCTGCTGTTGCTGTTGCTGCTGATGGGGATGGGGATGCTCCTGCTGCTGCTGCTGCTGCTGCTCCAGGCTGCAGCAGAGATAGGATCGCCTCCTGCTCAGCCGGATCCGCT
>NW_013573093.1:0-416 GCF_000499745.2 Eimeria mitis | reverse complement strand
AAAAAAAAAAAAAAAAAAAAAAAAAAAAAAAAAAAAAAAAAAAATAAATATAAATATATACATATAGATATGTAAATATAAATAAATAAATATAAATAAATAAATAAATATAAATAAATAAATAAATGGATATATAAATATAAATAAATAAATAAATATAAATATATAAATAGATATATAAATATAAATGTATAAATAGATATATAAATATATAAGAGTAAACAAAAAAATAAACGAATAAATAAAAAATAAAAAAAAATAAAAAAATAAATGAACAAAGCATATAAGTAAACAAAATAAATAAATAAATAAATAAATAAACTATATAAAAAATTAATTTATTAATATATTAATTTATTTGCTCATTATATTATTTATTTATTTAATTTATCTATATATATATATATATATATATA
>NW_013573092.1:322-501 GCF_000499745.2 Eimeria mitis | reverse complement strand
AGTTTACTTGTATTGCATCCTGCTGCAGCATTCTGTGTTTAATTTGATTCATTTCTTGGTGTTGTTCTTTGTTTATTTTTATTTTTTCTTTTTCTTTTTCTTTTTTATTTTCTTTTTCTTTTTCTTTTTCTTTTTCTTTTTGTTTATATTTAAATAAAAAAGAAAAAAGACGAATCAGC
>NW_013573092.1:0-222 GCF_000499745.2 Eimeria mitis | reverse complement strand
GTCAGCTGCAGCAGCCACAAGCTGTAAGCAGCAGAGAAAGAAGCAGCAGCAGCAGCAGCAGAAGAGAAACAAAAAGAAAATAAATAAATAAAAACAAATAAAGAAGAATAAATAAACAAATAAAAAAATAAACAAACCCAAAGATACAAACGGGGCTGTGCATGCGGTTGCTTAGCTGCTGCTGCTGCAACTCAACCAGCAGCAGCAGCAGCAGCAGCAGCA
>NW_013573091.1:4366-4626 GCF_000499745.2 Eimeria mitis | reverse complement strand
TATATATATATTTATATATATAAACAATATATAGAGACAGATGATTCTGTTTAATTTTGGCTTTTGTATAGAGGGAACAGAAACCCTAAACCCTAAAACCCTAAACCCTAAACCCTAAAACCCTAAACCCTAAAACCCTAAACCCTAAAACCCTAAACCCCTAAACCCTAAACCCTAGAAACAACAACAAAAGAAAACAAATTAATGAGAAAAGCGTTTAAGTTTCTTTTTAGTTTTCTTTCCTTCGTTGTATCCGTCCC
>NW_013573091.1:4059-4266 GCF_000499745.2 Eimeria mitis | reverse complement strand
AACAAAAGAAAACAAATTAATGAGAAAAGCGTTTAAGTTTCTTTTTAGTTTTCTTTCCTTCGTTGTATCCCTCCCTAGGGTTTAGGGTTTAGGGTTTAGGGTTTAGGGTTTAGGGTTTAGGGTTTGTGTGTATAGAGTGAGTGTTTATTTCGGTAACAACTGCATTGACTATATCCTTAAGGAGTTTTTCTTTTTCTTCTCTATCAT
>NW_013573091.1:1177-1963 GCF_000499745.2 Eimeria mitis | reverse complement strand
TTTTCTCAGCACAACCAAGTCTATCAGCATCAGGATCATTAGCAACAATTAAATTAGGGTTTAGGGTTTAGGGTTTATTAGGGTTTAGGGTGTATTAGGGTTTAGGGTTTATTAGGGTTTAGGGTTTATTACTTTATTTTCTCAGCACAACCAAGTCTATCAGCATCAGGATCATTAGCAACAATTAAATTTATATTTTTTTTTTCTGCTGTTTTTATGGCTAAGTCCAAAGCTCCTTCTTCTTCAGGGTTTGGGTATGCAACCGTAGAGAAATCTGGGTCTTCTGTACACTGCTCCTCCACTGACACACAAACCCTAAACCCTAAACCCTAAACCCTAAACCCTAAACCCTAAACCCTCAAAATTCTGAAAATTCTGAAAAGTTTTAAAATTTTTAAAATTTTTTTAAAATTTTAAAAATTTTTTAAATTTTTAATTTTTTGTCGGGATAAGATATCGCATCCATATAAACCCTAAACCCTAAACCCTAAACCCTAAACCCCAAAACCCTAAACCCTAAACCCTAGATTGTAAACCCTAAACCCTGAAAATGAAACCTTGAATCATATACACCCCCTAAACCCTCAAAAAAAAACCCTAAACCCTCAAAACCCCTAAACCCCCGAAAACCCTAAACCCTCAAAAACCCTAAACCCTAAACCCTAAACCCTAAACCCTAAACCCTTGCCTGTAACAAGCCCTTGTGTGAATCCAAATTCTTCTAAGAGTCGTTTAGTAAGGGGTAGGCCGACCCCATGTAGCGGGGTGTATACAACCCGGAGAGAT
>NW_013573091.1:748-1077 GCF_000499745.2 Eimeria mitis | reverse complement strand
AAAAACCCTAAACCCTAAACCCTAAACCCTAAACCCTAAACCCTTGCCTGTGACAAGCCCTTGTGTGAATCCAAATTCTTCTAAGAGTCGTTTCGTAAGGGGTAGGCCGACCCCATGTAGCGGGGTGTATACAACCCGGAGAGAGGAGTTTTGTGTTTGTTGTTTTTGTATGCATAGATCAGCAGCAACAGAAGAAATATATAATTTTGTTATTTCTTCTGTTGGATCTATAAACTTCACTCTCTCTGTCGATACATATGTACATACACCCCGTACCCTGTCAAAAAAATTCTCCACCTCAGGCCATAATAGCTGAATACACACATAAA
>NW_013573090.1:338-3700 GCF_000499745.2 Eimeria mitis | reverse complement strand
TATATATATATATATATATATATATATATATATATATATATATATATATATATATATATACAGAGAGAGACAGAGAGAATATATTATGTCTATTGCAACTTGTAGCTGCATGTTTGTCTTCTTAATATATCTCCAGTCGGGGTTTTGTGTTTCCGCTCGCAAATAAATATAATATTAAATACAAATAAATAAAATATTAAATAAAAAAATAAAATATTAAATAAAAACAAATATAATAGATAAAATAAAATAAAATTAGGTGGGCTGCTGTAAACCCGTGCTGGGTATCGAACCCTGGTGGGCTCAGGAGAGCAAATGTTTCTTTCTATTTGTATTATATAAATACTATTTATATATTTATAAATCATATAAATTATATATATTGTTTAAATATTTTATTTTTTATATATTCGGGTGTACAGGCAGCCCCTCTGCTGTCTAGGGGGGGTGGCTTGCCCCCGAGCGAAGCAGAATACATCTCTTGTGTGCAGCAGTTGAATTGCATAAAACTTGAGATTAATATAAAAATAATTATATAAATAAATAAAATAATAATATAAATAAATAAAAATAATTATATAAATAAATAAAAAATAATTATATGCTGGGTGTTGTGTTCTGTGCTCGGTGCCTTTCTCGTCGTCGATTGTTGCTGCAATCGAGCTCAGCTGCCGGAGTATACACAAACATTATAATAATCTTTCTGAATATGTTTATTAAAATATTTTAAATAAAATAAATAATTTTAATAAATAAATAAATATTTTATAAATATTTTTATTTGAATTTCGGTGGAGTGTGCAGCGCAGAGCAGAGCGAGCTGCACGGCGGTATCGAGTGCTCACCCTCCAGCAAGCAACTATGAGTGAAACACGGATTTAATTTGTGATAAGAATAAAAATAAAATAAATAAATAAATTTAAATAAATTAATTTAATTTAATTTCGCAACATTTTGCAGCTTTCTTCGGCTGTATAGACAGCTACCCGCAGCCAGCCGCGCAGCCGCCTCGAGCCACCCACCACCGGTCGCGGTGGTGGTGCCGATACACCGCAGCGGTGCGTATACACTGCAGCATCTTTCTGCTAAAAATCAGTTGAATTAAAGTTCTTTATTTCTTTATTTCAATATATTTAAAAAAAATAATTAAAAAAAAACGAAACGAGCCGCTATTGAGCTGCCTAGACACCTGAACACCGTATAGCTGCATCACACCACCCCCGCGCGGTGGTGGTTCTGCACTCATTTTCTTTGTTTCTTTTTCGTGTATTTTCGTGTGTGTTTGTTTCTTTTCTTTTTAAATATATTTCTTCTTCTTTAACCTTTCTTTACTCTCAATACACCTGCTGCTGTCGGCAGCAACACGGCCTCATTGCTGCTGCCTATCGAGCTAGCCAAAGAGAAAGCTGCTGCTGCGAGTTTCCTTGTGAAAATGCAGCCTCTTAACGAAGCATGCGAAGAAACACAACAAAATACAAACATAAGAAACGATGAAATAGAAGAAACAGCAGCAGCAGCAGCACCAGCAGCAGCAGCTCCTGCTGTTGCTGCTGCCGACGCTGCTGCAGCAGCTACAGCGCCCCCAGCAGCAGAACCAATGAGCCCCCCGCAGCGGCTCCGTGTGAATCGTATTGTTTCTATGTTAAGTAGGAGAGCAGCAGAAGAGGAAGAAGAGAGAAGAAGAGTATCAGCAGGAAGAGCAGCAGTTGCAGCAGCAGCAGCAGCAGCAGCAGCAGAACAATTTGGTGGGCTTGATGATACTGCTGTTTTTTCTCTCTATACACAAATAAAACACTTCGGAGATATAAACCAGTTTATTGTTCCTCACAGCAAGCGAGATTCTTCTGCTGCTTTTGGTGAGACATACAGCAGCAGGAGTAGATACAGAAGCAGCAGCAGCAGCAGCAGCAGCAGCAACAGCAACAGCAGCAGCAGCAGCAGCAGCAGCAGCAGCAATCTGATAAACGAGGACTACACAAGCGCCCCCAACACCAACACCACAACCAACCGCACCACCACCAACACCAGCAGCAGCAGCAGCAGCAGCAGCAGCAGCAGCAACAGCAGCAGCAGCAGCAGCAGCAGCNAGCAGCAGCAGCAGCAGCAGCAGCAGCAGCAGCAACAGCAGCAGCAGCAGCAGCAGCAGCAGCAGCAGCTACAGAAGCAACAATATATTAAGCTATAACAGCGATTACTTTATCAGCACCAGCGACTACATCACCGACACCACCGCCTACTACGCCAGAAACAAACACAGATTCGGCAGCACCACCAGCAGCAGCAAGCAGCTCATCTGCAGACAGCCAAACTGCTGCATGCAAAGGGATACACAACAAAAAGATTAAAAATATAAAAATATATAATATATATAATATTAAAAAAAAAAATAAATATTTATATGGTAGCGACATAAACGTCTGCTTCTCCGGCTGTATGTACACCTCATCGTCTTCCTCATCGCCTCGCCCTCTCTTCCTCCAGGACCAGCCGCTAGCTAGCTAGCTAGCTAGCTAGCTGGCTCTCTGGCTAGCTAGCTAGCTAGCTAGCCAGCTAGCCTTCTAGCTAGGTAGCCAGCTAGCCAGCTGTCTAGCTAGGTAGCTTCATAGCTAGCTATCTAGCTTTCTAGCTACCTAGCTAGCTAGCTAGCTAGCGATCTAGCTAGCTAGCTGCCTAGCCAGATTTATATCTAGCCAGTTAGCTTTCTATTTAGCCTTCTAGCTAGCTAGCTAGCTTTCTAGCTAGCTAGCTTTCTGCTAACCTAGCTAACCACATAGGTGGCTAGCTGGCTAGCTACCTAGCTAGCTCGCTAGCTAGGTAGCTGTGTCTGTCTAGCATGGGGGATGAAGAGGCATCGCTGACAGCGCTACAGCAGGTGTTTCGGGGGTCAGCTGCTGCTGCTGCTGCTGCTGATGCTGCTGCTGCTGCTGCTGCTGCTGCTGCTGCTGCTTCTAATATTATTTTGTCTGCGCTCCGGCGGAGCACCGCGGCAAATCCAATTAGGGCTGCATACGTGCCTGCATGCATGCATGCATGCAGTGCTGCATGCATGCATGCATGCATGCATGCATGCATGCCTGCATGCATGTGTGTGATGTTTTTTCGTGTTTATTCTGGCCGGAAGGGGGAACCTGCGTTTTACTTTTAGCTGATTTTATGAGGGGGGATACAGCAGGTGCAGATGCATGCGTTTCGGGTGTACGTACAGCTGCTATAAAAGCTGCTGCTGCAGCAGCAGCACAAGTAGCAGCAGCAGCAGCAGCAGCAGCAGCAACACAAGCAGCAGCAACAGCAGCAGCTGCTGCAGCAGCGGCTTACAATCTGTAGGCTGCAGTGTTCTGGTTTTGCTTTGCATATAAATGCAT
>NW_013573090.1:0-238 GCF_000499745.2 Eimeria mitis | reverse complement strand
AGCAGCGGCTTACAATCTGTAGGCTGCAGTGTTCTGGTTTTGCTTTGCATATAAATGCATTTATTGAACTCAATTTTATTTTAATTTATAAAAATAAAAAATAATTTATTTAATTTATTTAATTTAATTTATTTAATGTATACGTTTGTAGCTGCGGTAGCCACCAGAGCGCCGCGCGGTGCACCAGTGGTCAGCAGCAGCGGGGGGGGGGCTTGGGGGTTGTTTCTTTTTTTATTTT
>NW_013573089.1:20258-20499 GCF_000499745.2 Eimeria mitis | reverse complement strand
GTAGCTGGATAGCAGGGTGTATAGTTAGCTAGCTGGGCAGGTAGGCAGGTAGATAGCTAGCTAGCTAGCTAGCTAGTTGTGCAGCTAGCTAGCTAGCTAGCTGGCTAGCTAGCTAGCTAGCTAGCTAGCTGTTTAGATAGGTATTTATCGAGATGGGTGTATGGTTTGCTCTGTGTTGGCGTCATCGTTGGGCCCTCCGCAGCTGCATCCAAATATGGTGGCTAGAACTCCGTGCTGCTGC
>NW_013573089.1:19863-20158 GCF_000499745.2 Eimeria mitis | reverse complement strand
TAGATAGGTATTTATCGAGATGGATGTATGGTTTGCTCTGTGTTGGCGTCATCGTTGGGCCCTCCGCAGCTGCAGCCAAATATGGTGGCTAGAACTCCGTGCTGCTGCTGCTGCTGCTGCTGCTGCTGCTGCTGCTGCAGCTCAGTAACAAGCGTGCCCAGTCTCTGTATCTTCTCCTTGAGGGCCTCCATCTCCTGTCTCCTTTCCAGCATCAGCTGGTCGTGCTCCTGCTGCAGCTCCTTTTCTATCGTCTTCACATCTTTGGGGTCTACTTGCTGCAGCAGCAGCAGCAGCA
>NW_013573089.1:19528-19763 GCF_000499745.2 Eimeria mitis | reverse complement strand
CACATCTTTGGGGTCTACTTGCTGCAGCAGCAGCAGCAGCAGCAGCAGCAGCAGCAGAGCAGCAGCAGCAGCAGCAGCAGCAGCAACAGCAGCAGCAGCAGCAACGGAAGCAGCAGCAGCATGTTCTTCCTGTAGCTAAACCCTCGCAGACAAGCAGAGTTGAGGGTTTAGAGAAGAGTGGCTACGGTTTGGGGTCTAGGGTTAGGGTTTAGGGTTTAGGGTTTAAGGTTTATTG
>NW_013573089.1:19177-19387 GCF_000499745.2 Eimeria mitis | reverse complement strand
GCGAGAGTTGCTGCAGCAGCAAACAAAACACAAAAGGAACACAGATGCAGCAGCAGCAGCAGCAGCAGCAACAGCAGCAGCAACGCCATCACCACGAGCAGCAGAACAAGCAGCAGCAGCAGTAGCAGCCGCAGCAGCAGCAGCAGCAATAGCAACTGCAGCAGCAGCAGCAGCAACAGCAGCAATAGCAACTGCGGCAGCAGCAGCAAT
>NW_013573089.1:18798-19077 GCF_000499745.2 Eimeria mitis | reverse complement strand
GCGAGAGTTGCTGCAGCAGCAAACAAAACACAAAAGGAACACAGATGCAGCAGCAGCAGCAGCAGCAGCAGCAGCAACAGCAGCACCAACGCCATCACCACGAGCAGCAGAACAAGCAGCAGCAGCAGTAGCAACCTCAGCAGCAGCAGCAGCAATAGCAACTGCAGCAGCAACAGCAGCAGCAGCAATAGCAGCAGCAGCAGCAGCAGCAGCAGCAGCAGCAATAGCAAATGCAGCAGCAGCAGCAGCAGCAGCAATAGCAGCAGCAGCAGCAGCAGC
>NW_013573089.1:18383-18698 GCF_000499745.2 Eimeria mitis | reverse complement strand
TAGATAGGTATTTATCGAGATGGATGTATGGTTTGCTCTGTGTTGGCGTCATCGTTGGGCCCTCCGCAGCAGCAGCAACAGCAGCAGCAACGGAAGCAGCAGCAGCAGCAGCAGCAACAGCAGCAGCAACGGAAGCAGCAGAAGCATGTTCTTGCTGTAGCTAAACCCTCGCAGACAAGCAGAGTTGAGGGTTTAGAGAAGAGTGGCTACCGTTTGGGGTCTAGGGTTAGGGTTTAGGGTTTAGGGTTTAGGGCTAGGGTTTAGGGTTTAGGGTTTAGGGTTTGTAGCTTACACCCGACAGTAACTGTGTCTTCA
>NW_013573089.1:15006-15362 GCF_000499745.2 Eimeria mitis | reverse complement strand
CAGCTGCGGCGTCTCCGTCGGCAGCAAGACTTACAGCAGCAGCTGCGTGACAGCAGCCGCAGCAGCAGCAGCAAACTGCTGCAGCTTGCTGCGCATGCAGACACATCTATGGCAGACACAGACGAAGAGGAGACAGATGGAGACAGAAAAAAAGAAAAGGCGCAGGCGCTGCTTCTCTCTCTCTTCACGCAGCAGGTTAGGCTCGCTGCTGCTGCTGCTGCTGCTGCTGCTGCTGCTGCTGCTGCTGTTGCTGCTGTTGGTGCCGCTGTTGCTGCTGCTGCTGCTGCTGCTTCTGCTGCATGAGGAAGCCACTTACTCGTCTAGCACAGCAAGTACTGCTCTTATGCTGCTCCATA
>NW_013573089.1:12810-13903 GCF_000499745.2 Eimeria mitis | reverse complement strand
CAGCAGCAACTGCCAAACACTAGCAGTTCAGGATGGCGAGACTGCAGCAAACGGAGCAGCAGCAGCAGCAACAGCAGCAGCAGCAGCAGCAGCAGCAGGACGGGGTGTAGACTTTCTGTCTATGGCTGCATACTGTGATATTCCTATGCCGCCGTTTGTAATATTTCAGGTGTATGTGCAGCTGCAGCAGCAGCAGCAGCAGCAGCTGCTGCGGCGTGAGTGGACAGCAGAAGAAGATGAGCTGCTGCTTGCTGCTGCTGCTGCAGTGCAGCAGACACCGCGCGGCAGCAGCAAATGGATAAAAGTAGCAGCAAAAGTACCAGGCCGCAACAACAACCAATGCAGAGCTAGATACAAGTATCTACAGGTTGTAAGTCTAAACCCTAAACCCTAAACCCTAAACCCTAAACCCTAAACCCTAAACCCTAATGTATGTTGCAGTGTAAGAGGGATCTGCGTATTGCTTGCTGCATTCTTTGTTTTTGTTTTCGTTTGTGCGTTATTTATTTATTTATTATTTTTAGTTTATTATTTATTTATTATTTATTTATTATTTATTTTTTGTTTATTTATTATTTATTTTTTATTTATTATTTATTTATTTTTTATTTATTTATTATTATTTAATATTTACTATATATATAATTTATTAATTTATAAAACAAATAAATATTTTATATATAAAATAAATAAAAAATAAATAAACAAATAAACAAATACAAATATTTTATTTTTTTATTTATTTATTACCCAATGTATTTATTTTTGCGCCAAATAAATAACAAATCTCTCTATTTACATAATATATATATTTATATATTTATATATTTATATCTTTATATATTTATTCATTTATATATTTATTCATTTATATATTTACATATTTATTTTTTTATATATTTATATATTTATATATTTATATATTTATTTATATATTTATCTATATAGGAGTGGAAACGGCACGGTTTATTTACTCCTATAGAAGACATGAAGCTGCAGCTGCTGGCTGCTGCTTACGGCCCAGCAGCCTGGCAGCGAGCAGCGCAGCATATGCGGGGGAGAACAGAGATGAAGTGTAGAGAAAGGTCCACAA
>NW_013573089.1:10454-11376 GCF_000499745.2 Eimeria mitis | reverse complement strand
TGCTGCTGCTGCTGCTGCTGCTGTTGCTGCTGCTGTTGCTGCTGCTGTTGCTGCTGCTGTTGCTGCTCGCGCTGCTGCTGCTGCTGTATCTGCTGCAGCGGACACTGCTGCAGCTGAGTGTTTCCTGCTGCAGCTGCGTCTCTGTATTTGCTGCAGTCATTTGGAGGATCTGCAGCGTGTATCTGCGGCAGCAACAGCTGCTGCTCCTGCTGCTGCTGTTGCTGCTGCTGCTGCTGCTGCTGCTGGCAGCAGTTTGCTGCGCCCGGGTGACACGGAGACCGCATGCACATTCTTTCTGCAGGAGCTGCAGCGTGTCTTCTGTCTCTCCCGTCTAGACTTCTCTCCTTACCTCTCTCACCTGCATGCATACAGAGAGCTGCAGGCTGCTGCTCGCCCTGGGGGGGGGGGCCCCCTCGAGGCCCTGTACCCGGGGCCCCTCCCCTTCTGGGGCCAGCCGCAAGACCCTGTACCCTCTTTGACGCGTCTGCTGCTGCTCTACAGATACCCCAAAGCTGCGGGGGGCCCCCTGCTGCAGCTCCCTTGGATGCCCTCGGGGGGCCCCCCCCTGCGCACAGTGGGGGCCCCCACACAGGCGGGGGGAGGGGAGGCCCCCCCTGGTGGTACCCTCGCTGCTGAGACACGCAAGCAGGAGAGGGGCCCCGGCGGGAGACATCGCGTGCAGCTGCCTGCTCCCCTGTTGAGTGCTGCTTTCCGCAGCAGCGTTGCTGCTGCTGCGCTGCTGCGCCAAGCCTCTGCAGCAGCAGATAGTACAGGGGCCCCAGAATACGCTGCAGCAGCAGCAGCAGCAGAGGAAGCAGCAGTAGCTCTCGCCCCTGCCTTGTGGGGTACTGCAGCAAACACACTCGCTTCAACAACTGCAGCAGGGGTTCCCTCAGCAGCAGCAGCAGCAGCAGCAGCAGCA
>NW_013573089.1:10016-10354 GCF_000499745.2 Eimeria mitis | reverse complement strand
GTGCTGCTTTCCGCAGCAGCGTTGCTGCTGCTGCGCTGCTGCGCCAAGCCTCTGCAGCAGCAGATAGTACGGGGGCCCCAGAATACGCTGCAGCAGCAGCAGCAGCAGAAGAAGCAGCAGTAGCTCTCGCCCCTGCCTTGTGGGGTACAGCAGCAAACACACTCGCTTCAACAACTGCAGCAGGGGTTCCCTCAGCAGCAGCAGCAACAGCAGCAGCTGCTGCTGCTGCTGCTGCAGCACCAGGAACAGGAGGAGGACCAACAGCAAGGAACGGGGGTCCCTTGGGGGGGGCCCCCCAGGGGCCCCCCGCTGCGCTGTCTGGTGTAGAGAATACTGGG
>NW_013573089.1:9786-9916 GCF_000499745.2 Eimeria mitis | reverse complement strand
TGCTGCTCTACAGATACCCCAAAGCTGCGGGGGGCCCCCTGCTGCAGCTCCCTTGGATGCCCTCGGGGGGGCCCCCCCTACGCACAGTGGGGGCCCCCACACAGGCGGGGGGAGGGGGGGCCCCCCCTGA
>NW_013573089.1:9234-9686 GCF_000499745.2 Eimeria mitis | reverse complement strand
GGAACAGGAGGAGGACCAACAGCAAGGAACGGGGGTCCCTTGGGGGGGGCCCCCCAGGGGCCCCCCGCTGTGCTTTATGGTGTAGAGAATACTGCTGCTGCTGCAGTGTCTGTTGAGGAGACAGCTGCCAGCAGCAAGCTGCCTATACACCGCAGAGGTGTCTCCTCGAGCCGCCGCTGCAGCAGAGGCCGGGGACGGCCCCCGCGGCGCCGGGGTGGCAGCAGCGTGCGGGTCCCTGCTGCAGCAGCAGCAGCAGAAAGAGAGGGAGCCAGAAGCAACAGCAGCAACAGCAACAGCAGCAGCAGCAGCAGCAGCAGCAGCAACGGCAGCAGCGAAGAGGAGTGGGTTGTGAACCGACCCCAAAGAAAAAGACGCAAGGCTAGGGGGGCCCCCACCAGGGGCCCCGGCAGACCCAGGAGGCCACGGGTAGCTGCAGCAGCAGAGGAGACAGG
>NW_013573089.1:8810-9134 GCF_000499745.2 Eimeria mitis | reverse complement strand
TGTGAACCGACCCCAAAGAAAAAGACGCAAGGCTAGGGGGGCCCCCACCAGGGGCCCCGGCAGACCCAGGCGGCCACGGGTAGCTGCAGCAGCAGAGGAGACAGATCAGCGAGCTGCAGATACACCCGAAAAGGAGACAACCACGCAGATGATAGCTGCCTATACACCCCAGAAGGAGACACACCAAACACAAACCGTACAAACAACAACAGCAAGAAGGGCCAGGAAGCATCCCCGTTCTCTCAATATGCAGGAACCTGCTGCTGCTGCTGCTGCTGCTACTGCTGCTGCTGCTGCTTCTGCTGCTGCTGCTGCACCTCAAGG
>NW_013573089.1:2939-8710 GCF_000499745.2 Eimeria mitis | reverse complement strand
GACAACCACGCAGATGATAGCTGCCTATACACCCCAGAAGGAGACACACCAAACACAAACCGTACAAACAGCACCAGCAAGAAGGGCCAGGAAGGATCCCCGTTCTCTCAATATGCAGGGACCTGCTGCTGCTGCTGCTGCTGCTGCTGCTGCTGCTGCTGCTTCTGCTGCTGCTGCTGCACCTCCAGTAGTTGCTGCAGCAGCTGCTGTTGCAGCAGATGCAGCAGCAGCTCAAGCGGACACTGTTATACTGGCTGACGGAGCAGCAGCAGCAGCAGCAGCACCAGCAGCAGGTACAGCAGCAGGTGCTGCAGCAGCAGCTTGTACAGTAGCAGCAGCAGCGGTGGCAGGCACTGCAGCAGCAGCAGGCACAGCAGCAGCAGCAGCAGCAGAGACAGGAGAAATGATGTCTCGTGCTGATGCTGCTGCCCCTGGTCTGTTGAGGGAGGAGACAGCAGCACAGGACGCCTGGGCCTACCCCAAGGAGATAACGCAGGTGCTGCAGCTAGCTGCAAATATGTGCAGCAGCAGCAGCAGCAGCAGCAGCAGCAGCAGCAGCAGCAGCAGCAGCAGCAGCAGCAATACCGGTGATGCAGGCTAGGCCGCAGTTCAGCTTGCCGGGATATTCTCACACGCTNCAGCAGCAGCAGCAATACCGGTGATGCAGGCTAGGCCGCAGTTCAGCTTGCCGGGATATTCTCACACGCTCTGATTTCCTAACATCTTAATCGTGGTTTAGGGTTTAGGGTTTAGGGTTTAGGGTTTAGGGTTTAGGGTTTGATTTCTTGGGTCCTGCTGATGAGGATTTTAAAACTCTAGGCTCTAGTGTTCAGCATTAAGGGTCTAGGGTTTAGGGTTTAGCGAGGAGTATCTAGTTTTCTAGGGTTTAGGGTTTAGGGTTTAGGGTTTAGGGTTTAGGGTTTAGGGTTTAGAGGAGACGATCAAACCAAATTTAAATGTTGAGTTGGGGTTTGTGGCTGCAACTGCCAAGTGGTAGGACACAGCCAGCTACATATGCTGCTGCTGCAGCTGCTGTTGCTGCTGCAGCTGCTGTTGCTGCTGCAGCTGATGTTGCTGTTGCAGCTTCTGTTGCCGCTGCAGCTGCTGTTGATGCTGCAGCTGCTGTTGATGCTGCAGCTGCTGTTGATGCTGCAACTGCTGTTGTTGTTGGCACAGCTGACGCTGCTGCTGCTGCAGCTGCGGCTGTTGCTGCTCTTGCTGCAGTTGCTGCGGCAGCTGCAGCAGCTGCTGCGGCTGTTGCTGCTGCTTCTGCTGTTGCTGCTGCAGTTGCTGCAGCTGCAGCTGCAGCTGCCACTGTTGGCGCTGCTGGCATAGCTGCTGCTGCTGCTGCTGCTGGTACAACTGCGACAGTTGCTGCTGCTGCATCAGTTGGTTGTGGTGCCATGTTGCTGCTGTTGCTGCTGCTGTTGCTGCTGCTGTTGCTGCAGTGGCGTTCACTCGCAACTATCAGCAGCAGCAACAGCAGCAGGATATGGAGTGTAAAGAGGCTGTCCTTTCTGCTGCTGCTGCTGAGCTGACGCTGCGGGGCAGAAGCAGAAAGGGAAACACAACAAAGGAGACAGAAGAGAGGAGACAGGAGAAAGGATACAGAAAAAGAGAGAAAACAGATAGCTGCTCACTCTCCCTAGAACGCTGCTCTCGCTGCAGCTGCGGCCTGGCGGGGGCGCAGCAACACTAGTCGTGGCTGGCGGCGCCAAGAAGAGAATTGTGAAGAGCTGCTGCTGCTGCTGCTGCTGCTGTTGCTGCTGCTGCTGCTGCTGCTGCTGCTGCTGCTGCTGCCGAAACTGCAGAGAGCAGCAACACAGCGCCAGGGTTTAGCTTGTGTGTGCCGCCTCTGAGCCTCAACCGGGGAGAGGCTCTTGGGGTTGTGCTGCTGTGAGTTAAGTTAGAAAGTAATTGCTGCTGCTGCTTCTGCTGCTGCTGCTGCTGCTGCTGCTGCTGCTGCAGTGAAGAGAAACACCCGGCGGTGCAGCCGACCGCCAATCGAGCCGTGGGGTCACCGGCGGTGGTTGCTGGGGTGGTGCGTGGTGTTTTCTTTTGTTTTAAGTAATTTCATGTATTTGAATAAAGTTTAAGAAATAAAAAGAGAAAAATAAAAAAAAAAAGAAGTCGGTATGAGAGGTTTGACGCGGTGTAGTTGCTGCTGCTGCTGCAGCACCGAGCAGGTCACTCGCGGTTGGTCAGTGGTGCGTTGATGGTTCTAGGGTAAATTTTTGTGTTTAATATTATAAAAATAGAATAAAAAAAGTAAAATGAAGAAAGAATTTGTGAATAAAGTGTAAAACCATGGAGGAATAGCTGTATAGTGAGCTGACCATATCACCGCTAGCAACTGCCCGCGGCATCGATTGGCTAGCTGCTGCGGGTGAGTATGCGGGCTCGCCAGTGTGATATACTTTTGTTCTTTCTTCTTTTTTCTTTCCTCTTCTTCTCTATATATTTTCTGCCCTTCTGCGTCCGTCTTAGTTAATTCCTATCAAGATGAGGCGCGTTGCGGCTCCTGTATTGTTTCTCCTTGCTGCTGCTGTAGGCGGGGGTGTAGTTCAGGGTAAACCTGCACCGGCATCTAAGAAAGCTGAGCCTCCTAGTAAGGCTCCCCCTGCCCCCCAGGAGCCCGTGCTCCCTCTGAATGTAGAGGAGGAGTGTTTCGAGGTTCCATACAGTGTGGAGAAAACATGCTACAGAGATGAAACTGTATCTCGTCCTTTCTCTTGTCCTCACCCCCTCTCTCACGAGTTCTGTGCAGTGAGTCAGCAGGATGCTGAGGGTACTTGTCACAGGCTAGTAGAGAGAGAAGTTCAGTTCCAGTGCCCCAAGGCATCACAACAAAAACTCTGCGCTAAGGTCCCCAAGACAGTGAAAAAAAACTGCACGAAACAAGTTGAAGAGAAGTTCGCAACAACTTGTCCCAAGCAGATCACTGTACCTAAGTGTGAGATAGTAGCAAAGCCAGCTGAGGGTACATGTATAGACTATGAAGCATACAAACAAGAGTATGAGTGTTGGGGGAGTGAGACATCTATGGAGTGTTCCGTCGACATGGTTGTTACAGCTAACAAATGTAAGCGTGAAGTACAAACCCCAGAAGAATATACATATGAAGAAGTTGTTATGGAGAGACACTGCACGAAGCGTAGCGCTATAGATCATGGCAAATGTCTCCGCAGCACTCTCACAGAAGAACAATACCCATGCAATGAACAAAAGTGGGAAAAGAAATGTACAGATGTCAAGAAAGTTATTCAGGAGCCATGTGAGAAAGCAGTAAAGGCACTAGAAACATACGATTGCAGTGATATAAAAACCCAACAAGTCCCNAGCCATGTGAGAAAGCAGTAAAGGCACTAGAAACATACGATTGCAGTGATATAAAAACCCAACAAGTCCCCAAGACATGTACTCGTCGTGTTCCTCTCAAGGCAAAGGTTGAGCGTTGTGGTGATTATAAAAAGAAGGGTAGATTGCTAGCAGGAAAGAAAGGAAAATGCAGACTTGTTGAGGTAGATACAGAAGAGATAGAAACATATCCTTGTACAGAAGAAGTACATATATCTATCCCTCGTGTATGTACACGTGAAGTTCAACGCTCACAACAACATATGTGTCCCCGTGAGGTACCAGATGTACAGTGTGAGATGGAGTTGAAAGAAATCCCTAAGAACTGTGTTCGTCAGGTGACCCAGGAAGAAGAGGTACCATGCTCAGCGGTTCAGCACTTCAACGAGTGCCAGGATGTACCCAAGAAAGTCCCCAGAAAAGGATATCGTTTTACCTCTAGACAAGAAACATTTGACTGTCCCCGTCATGAATTCTTTGAGAGATGTCATGAGATAAAAAAACCAAGAAGAAGTACATGTGTTGCAACTTTATTTCGTCATTTAGAAAAAAGTTGTGAACATCATGAATTTGAAGAAGTTTGTAAAGATGAAGAACAAACTGTAGATACACCCTGTATAGATGTCAGAATAGAGGAGATAGAATATCCTTGTCCTGAGCATATAGAGGAGGAACACTGTGTCAACGTACCAGCATATGAGATGGGTACATGCACCACAGTAGTACAGGAGAGCCAGGAGTACCCTTGCCCCAGACGTGAACCCCGCATCAGGTGTAAGAACGTCAGAGGCGAGCGTATGGGGACATGCTTCAAGCCAGAGACTACACGCGTACCCTTCACTTGTTATGAGGTTGACTATAAGGAGCAGTGCGTCCAGCTAGCCACCACTGAGGCCCCTCCTCCCCCCCAGAAGGTTCAGCCCGCTAAAAAGTAAATGCATACATACATGGATGAATGTATGAATGTGTTCGCTTCACAGCAGCAGCAACTGCAGCAGCAACTGCAGCAGCAGCAACTGCAGCAGCAGCAACTGCAACTGCAGCAGCTTAGCTAGCTCAGTCTCTGCTGCTCTTTTCTTACGAGGCCGTGGACCCCTATAAGGTCTTTATTATACCTTCATAGGCAAACGCGGATGCATCAGCAGCCGCCGTGAAGAACAACAGCAGCAGCAACAGTGGTTTTATACTGAACCCTTGTTGCTGCACCAAGCAGCAGCAACAGTGTTTCGATCAAACACTTGTTGCTGCTGCACCAAGCAGCAGCAGCAGCAGCAGCAACTGTGCAAATACTTGCACTTGTTGCTGCTGCCCCATGCAGCGCCCCACGCAGCATCCGCAGCAGTGTGGAACACCTGTTGCTGCACCATGCTGCAGCAGCAGCAGCAGCAGCAGCAACGGCGTGAACAACCTGGTCTTGCATCATGTTGTGGCCCCCTTCTGCTGCATGCAGCAGCAGTAGCAGCAGCAGCACCAGCGTGAACAACCTGGTCCTGCCCCATGCTATTGTCTTCTGCAACAGCAGCAGCAGCAGCACCCAGCAGCAGCAGCGTGAACAACCTGCTCCTGCCCCGTGCTGATGCATGCTGCAGCAGCAGCAGCAGCAGCCCCCCGCAGCAACGGCGTGAACAACCTGTTGCTGCGGCATGCTACTGTATGCTGCAGCAGCAGCAGCAGCAGCCTCCCGCAGCAGCAGCGTGAATAACCTGTTGCTGCGGCATGCTGATGCATGCTGCATGTTGCACTGCAGCACCAGCAGCAGCAGCACCCAGCAGCAGCAGCGTGAACAACTTGGTCCTGCCTCATGCTACTGTATGCTGCAGCAGCAGCAGCAGCAGCCCCTCGCAGCAGCAGCGTGAACAACCTGCTGCTGCCCCATGCTATTGTCTTCTGCAACAGCAGCAGCAGCAGCACCCAGCAGCAGCAGCGTGAATAACCTGTTCCTGCCCCATGCTGATGCATGCTGCACTGCAGCAGCAGCAGCAGCCCCTCGCAGCAGCAGCGTGAACAACCTGCTGCTGCCCCATGCTGATCCGTGCTGCATCAGTAGCAGTAGACCCCAGCAGCAGCAGCGTGAACAACCTGCTCCTGCTCCATGCTACTGTATGCTGCAGCAGCAGCATCAGCAGCCACAAGCAGCAGCAGCGTGAATAACCTGCTGCTGCCCCATGCTGATGCATGCTGCACTGCAGCAGCAGCAGCCCCCCGCAGCAGCAGCGTGAACAACCTGCTGCTGCCCCATGCTATTGTATGCTGCAACAGCAGCAGCAACAGCCCCCAGCAGCAGCAGCGTGAACAACCTGTTGCTGCGCCATGCTAATGTATGCTGCAACAGCAGCAGCAGCAGCAGCAGTACCCAGCAGCAGCAGCGTGAACAACCTGGTCCTGTTGACGGATACTGCGCCGCTGCCGCCGCA
>NW_013573089.1:2450-2839 GCF_000499745.2 Eimeria mitis | reverse complement strand
CTGCAGCAGCAGCAGCAGCAGCCCCTCGCAGCAGCAGCGTGAACAACCTGCTGCTGCCCCATGCTATTGTATCCTGCAACAGCAGCAGCAGCAGCACCCAGCAGCAGCAGCGTGAACAACCTGTTCCTGCCCCATGCTGATGCATGCTGCACTGCAGCAGCAGCAGCAGCCCCCAGCAGCAGCAGCGTGTACAACCTGCTGCTGCCCCATGCTGATCCGTGCTGCATCAGCAGCAGTAGCCCCCAGCAGCAGCAGCGTGAACAACCTGGTCCTGCTCCATGCTACTGTATGCTGCAGCAGCAGCATCAGCAGCCACAAGCAGCAGCAGCGTGAACAACCTGCTGCTGCCCCATGCTGATGCATACTGCACTGCAGCAGCAGCAGCAGCA
>NW_013573089.1:1003-2350 GCF_000499745.2 Eimeria mitis | reverse complement strand
GCAGCAGCAGCAGCCCCCCGCAGCAGCAGCGTGAACAACCTGCTCCTGCACGATGCTGATGCATGCTGCAACAGCAGCAGCAACAGCCCCCCAGCAGCAACAGCGTGAACAACCTGTTGCTGCGCATGCTGATGCATGCTGCAGCAGCAGCAGCAGCAGCAGCAGCACCAGCGTGAACAACCTGGTCCTGCCCCATGCTATTGTATGCTGCAGCAGCAGCAGCAGCAGCCCCCCGCAGCAGCAGCGTGAACAACCTGCTCATGCCCCCAACAGCAGCGTGAACAACTTGGTCCTGCCCCATGCTGGTGCATGTTGCACTGCAGCAGCAGCAGCAGCAGCAGCAGCCCCCAGCAGCAGCAGCGTGAACAACTTGGTCCTGCCCCTTACTACTGTATGTATGCTGCAACAGCAGCAGCAGCAGCAGTAGCCCCCCGCAGCAGCAGCGTGAACAACCTGTTGCTGCCCCGTGCTGACGCATGCTGCACTGCAGCAGCAGCAGCAGCACCCCGCAGCAGCAGCGTGAATAACCTGTTGCTGCGCGATGCTATTGTATGCTGCAGCAGCAGCAGCAGCAGCACCCGACGGCAGCGGCGTGAACAACCCATTGCCGTCCCATGCAGATGCATGCTGCAGCAGCAGCAGCAGCAGCATCACCAAGCAGCAGCAGCGTGAACAACCTGTTGCTGCCCCATGCTGATGCACGCTGCGGCAGCAGCAGCAGAAGCAGCAAAGAGCAGCAGCAGCGTGAACAACCTGTTGCTGCCCCGTGCTGGAGCATGCTGCAACAGCAGCAGCAGCAGCCCCCCGCAGCAGCAGCGTGAACAACCTGCTCCTGCCCCATGCTGATCCATGCTGCACTGCAGCAGGAGCAGCAGCAGCAGCCCCCAGCAGCAGCAGCGTGAACCTGTTGCTGCCCGATAGTGGAGCATGCTGCGCCGCCGCCGCAGCAGCGGCAGCGGCCCCCCGCAGCAGCAGCGTGAACAACCTGTTGCTGCCCCATGCTATTGTATGCTGCAACAGCAGCAGCAGCAGCCACCCCGCAGCAGCAGCGTGAACAACCTGTTGCTGCCCCATGCTATTGTATGCTGCAGCAGCAGCAGCAGCCCCCCCGCAGCAGCAGCGTGAACAACCTGTTGCTGCCCCATGCTATTGTATGCTTGAGCAGCAGCAACAGCCCCCCGCAGCAGCAGCGTGAACAACCTGTTGCTGCGGCATGCTGATGCATGCTGCAACAGCAGCAGCAGCAGCCCCCCGCAGCAGCAGAGTGAACAACCTGCTGATGCCCCCAACAGCAGCGTGAACAACTTGGTCCTGCCCCATGCTGGTGCATGTTGCACTGCAGCAGCA
>NW_013573089.1:0-928 GCF_000499745.2 Eimeria mitis | reverse complement strand
AGCAGCGTGAATAACCTGTTGCTGCGCGATGCTATTGTATGCTGCAGCAGCAGCAGCAGCAGCACCCGACGGCAGCGGCGTGAACAACCCATTGCCGTCCCATGCAGATGCATGCTGCAGCAGCAGCAGCAGCAGCAGCCCCCCGCAGCAGCAGTGTGAACAACCTGTTGCTGCCCCATGCTGACGCATGCTGCAGCAGCAGCAGCAGAAGCAGCAGAGAGCAGCAGCAGCGTGAAGAACCTGTTGCTGCCCCATGCTATTGTATGCTGCAACAGCAGCAGCAGCAGCCACAAGCAGCAGCAGCGTGAACAACCTGTTGCTGCCCGATAGTGGAGTATGCTGCGCCGCCGCTGCAGCACCAGCAGCAGCACCCCGCAGCAGCAGCGTGAACAACCTGCTGCTGCCCCGTACTACTGTATGTATGCTGAAACAGCAGCAGCAGCAGTAGACCCCAGCAGCAGCAGCGTGAACAACCTGTTGCTGCCCCATGCTGATTCATGCTGCACTGCAGCAGCACCAGCAGCAGCAGCAGCACCGGCGTGAACAACCTGGTCCTGCCCCATGCTATTGTATGCTGCAACAGCAGCAGCAGCAGCAGCCCCTCGCAGCAGCAGCCTGAACAACCTGTTCCTGCCCCGTGCTGATGCATGCTGCAGCAGCAGCAGCAGCAGCCCCCCGCAGCACCAGCGTGAACAACCTGGTCCTGCCCCCATGCTATTGTATGCTGCAACAGCAGCAGCAGCAGCAGCCCCCAGCAGCAGCAGCGTGAACAACCTGCTCCTGCCCCATGCTGATGCATGCTGCAACAGCAGCAGCAGCAGCCCCCCCGCAGCAGCAGCGTGAACAACCTGCTCCTGCCCCCATGCTATTGTATGCTGCAGCAGCAGCAGCAGCAGCCCCCCCGCAGCAGCAGCGTGAACAACCTGCT
>NW_013573088.1:4457-4898 GCF_000499745.2 Eimeria mitis | reverse complement strand
ACCCTAAACCCTAAACCCTAGATAAACCCTAAACCCTAAACCCTAGATAAACCCTAAACCCTAAACCCTAAATAAACCCTCAAAGCATGAAAAACAGACTGTAAATATTCGTTAGAAAGACCCCTAAACCCTAAATAAACCCTAAACCCTAAACCCTAAACCCTAGATAAACCCTAAACCCTAGATAAACCCTAAACCCTAAACCCTAATAAATGTATTTTTTTTTATTTTGTTTAGGGTTTTGCATCGCGACCTAAAACCGCAAAATTTGTTAATAAGTAAAGACGGTACCCTGAAGCTAGCTGACTTTGGTTTAGCTCGGTAGGTGTAGTTTTTATTTTTTTTTTATTTTTTTTTTTTTATTTTGTTTTTGTTTTGTTTTGTTTATGTTTTTATTTGTTTTATTTATTCGTCTGTTTTATTTATTTATTTATTTATTTA
>NW_013573088.1:3811-4357 GCF_000499745.2 Eimeria mitis | reverse complement strand
TTTTTTTTTTTTTTTTTTTTTTTTTTTTTTTTTTTTTTTTTTTTTTTTTTTTTTTTTTTTTTTTGGTGTAGACCCTATTTGTCTGTCTCTGTCGTTGACATTCGTGAACTTCTTTGTTTCTTCTTTTTAACAAATAAATAAAATAAATAAATAAATAAATAAATATATTTATGCATTTATTTATTTATTTATTTTTATCTATTTATTTATTTGTTTATTAATTTATTTAGCTATTTATTTATTTATTTGCTTATTCATTTATTGATCTATTTACTCGTTTATTAATTTATTAATTAATTAATTTATTTATTTTTTATTTATTTATTTATTTATTTATTTTTTATTTATTTATTTATTTATTTATTTATTTATTTATTTATTTATTTATTTATTTATTTTTTATTTATTTATTTATTTATTTATTTATTTATTTTTTATTTATTTATTTATTTATTTATTTTTTAATTAATTAATTTTTTTATCTATTAATTAAATAATTAATTTATTTCTTAACTAATCAATCAACTAATTTATTTATTTATATAC
>NW_013573088.1:3321-3790 GCF_000499745.2 Eimeria mitis | reverse complement strand
TATTTATTTATTTATTTATTTATTTATTTATTTATTTATTTATATACAGAGCCTTCGGCATCCCCGTTCGTTCTTCCACACACGAGTTGGTGACGTTTTTTTTTTCTTTTTTCACTAACAAATAAATAAATAAATAAATAAATAAATAAATAAATAAATAAATAAACTAATTTATTTATTTATTTATTTATTTATTTATTTATTTATATACAGGGCCTTCGGCATCCCCGTTCGTTCTTACACACACGAGGTGGTGACCCTGTGGTATAGGGCGCCAGACGTATTGATGGGCAGCAACACGTACTCTACGCCGGTAGATATATGGAGCGTTGGCTGTATTTTCGCAGGTATTTATTTATTTATTTTATTTTATTTGTTTTTTATTTTATCTATTTGTTTTGTTTTATTTATTTTTATTAGTTTTTGGTTTATTTTTTTTTTTGGCTTTCTATTGATGGGCAGCAACACC
>NW_013573088.1:1862-2110 GCF_000499745.2 Eimeria mitis | reverse complement strand
TAGGGTTTAGGGTTTAGGGTTTAGGGTTTAGGGTTTAGGGTTGCTGGGTGTAGGTATAAGAGCAGCGGTTGTAGGTGTAGGATGTTTATTATGAGGGTTTAGGGTTTAGGGTTTATTAGGGTTTAGTATTTTAAATATGTGTTTATGTTTCTCTATATATAAACCCCTAAACCCTAAACCCCAAACCCTAAACCCTAAACCCTAAACCCTAATTTTTGTGTATGTACACCCCAGGAACCCCATCACCG
>NW_013573088.1:1594-1762 GCF_000499745.2 Eimeria mitis | reverse complement strand
TATGTGTTTATGTTTCTCTATATATAAACCCCTAAACCCTAAACCCCAAACCCTAAACCCTAAACCCTAATTTTTGTGTATGTACACCCCAGGAACCCCATCACCAACAGAGGGTTTAAGCGGCTTGCCTCAGTGGAGAAATAATTTTAAATATTACCCCCCAATGAA
>NW_013573088.1:1339-1575 GCF_000499745.2 Eimeria mitis | reverse complement strand
TAGGGTTTAGGGTTTAGGGTTTAGGGTTTAGGGTTTAGGGTTTAGGGTTTGTGTGGTATTTTGACGAATATACGTTTATTTTTTTTTGTTTTTTTTTCTTTTTTCGAAATAAATATAAAGTTTATTGAGCTGCATCGATCTATAAGCATAAAAAATAAAAATAATAAATATATTTTGTTTATTTTTCTTTTTTTTTTTTCTCTTTCTAGGCCCCTGGGCTTGATGAATTAGGGCTT
>NW_013573088.1:917-1239 GCF_000499745.2 Eimeria mitis | reverse complement strand
TTTTTCTTTTTTCGAAATAAATATAAAGTTTATTGAGCTGCATCGATCTATAAGCATAAAAAATAAAAATGATAAATATATTTTGTTTATTTTTCTTTTTTTTTTTCTCTTTCTAGGCTCCCGGGCTTGATGAATTAGGACTGGATTTGTTAGCACAAATGCTTACTTTTGAAGCAACAGAAAGAATATCAGCAAACCGCGCGATGCAGCATCCATACTTTAATGATTTAGATCCTTCTTTGCGTGAAACAAATTAAATAAAAAAATAAAAATAAATAAATAAATATAAATATAAATGTCTTCGTTGTATTCTACGCGTTTT
>NW_013573088.1:487-817 GCF_000499745.2 Eimeria mitis | reverse complement strand
AAAAAAAAAAAAAAAAAAAAAAAAAAAAAAAAAAAAAAACAACAGAATTTTTACACACAATACAAATTATTTATTTTATAATAAAATAAATTAAATAAATAAAATAAATAAAATAAATAAAATAATAAAAGCAATATAAACAAATACAATATACAAAGAAACAATATATAACAACAATAAACACAAACAATAAGAAGAAAAAATAAAAAATAAAAAAAAAAAGAAAAAGAAAAAGAAATAAAAATTAAAACAAATGATGCAACAGAGACAGACGATGCAAATCCACTAAACAAAAGAAGAAAAATAAAAAGAAAATAAATAAAGATAAAA
>NW_013573087.1:3961-4358 GCF_000499745.2 Eimeria mitis | reverse complement strand
TTTTTTTTTTTAGGCTCGTTACTGGATGCCTCTGGCTCGTGATTTTCGTATATTGGGTACATACGCACAGACAGAGTTAGCGCACGGGTCAAATGTAAGTAGAATAGAGACAGAAGCAGTATACGACAAAGAAAAAGATGAATTTATATTAAATACACCAACTATAAACGCATGCAAATGGTGGGTTGGGGGGCTCGCCAAGTCCTGTACACACTGCATACTCATGGCCAGACTCAAAATATTTAATAAGGATTGGGGCGTTCATCCCTTTATACTACAGGTAAAATAACTTTATATTTATTTATTTATTTTGTTTGTTTGTTTATTTATTTATTTATTTATTTTGTTTATTTATTGATTTATTTTGTTTATTTTGTTTATTTTGTTTGTTTGTTTG
>NW_013573087.1:3115-3867 GCF_000499745.2 Eimeria mitis | reverse complement strand
TATTTATTTATTTATTTATTTATTTATTTATTTATTTATTTATTTATTTATTTATTTATTTATTTTGTTTATTTTGTTTGTTTGTTTGTTTGTTTGTTTGTTTATTTATTTATTTAGTTGGTTTAGTTTGTTTGTTTTTTTTTTGTTTTAAATGCATAAATAATAAGAGTGTAGTTCGTTAATGACAAAGACTGGGGACTTTATGCTCCAGGCAAAATATTTATAAATTTATTTATTTATTTATTTATTTATTTATTTTTATTATTTTATTTATATTATTTATTTTATTTACTTTGTTTATTTTATTTATTTTGTTTACTTTGTTTTTTTTATTTAGTTGGTGTAAATGCATAAATAATCTAATTTATAACAAACCACCGTTCTGCATGCATGCATGCACACTCCAACCCCTGCATGCATGCATGCATGCATGCAAGCGAGTACTTTGTGTGTATATACAGGTGCGTGACCTAAAGACCCACCGTTCTCTGCCTGGCGTGAAGCTGTTGCATATAGGGCAGAAGATAGGGTACCAGGGTATGGACAACGGGGGCATGCAGCTGAAGAATGTGAGAATACCGAGAAAAAATTTATTGATGAGGTATGCAGAGGTGGATGCACGGGGTGTATATACACCCAAAGGTAGCAGAAAATTACTCTATACTACTCTCACCTTCACCAGAAAACAAATCATTCTATCGGCTGGGGCACACCTGTCCAGGTGTCTTGTTGTCGCTATACGGTAACTACTC
>NW_013573087.1:2695-2786 GCF_000499745.2 Eimeria mitis | reverse complement strand
GAACCCTCATGCCCCTGCTGGGGATGGCTGTCGCCTTCATACACACGGGCAGATGGACAGACAAACTCTACACTACTTTTAAGGTTAACAC
>NW_013573087.1:0-954 GCF_000499745.2 Eimeria mitis | reverse complement strand
ATATATATATATATATATATATATATATATATATATATATATATATATATATATAAATTGGATATGTATATTATATTTGTATGTTATATATAGTATATATATATTATGTATATATTTTTGTGATTTTGTTTCTCAATGCCTGTGTCTGTGTCTTTGTCTTTGTCTTTGTCTTTGTCTTTGTCTTCTGTGTCTTCACTGTCTCTACCCAAGTTGTGGGGTGTCTATACAGGGGGACTTTGTATTTTTTTTCTGTCTCTTTGTCTGTGTCTTTGTCTTTGTTTGTGTCTGTGTCTTTGCCTTTGTCTGTGTCTGTGTCTTTGTCTTTGTCTTCTGTGTCTCCACTGTCTCCCCTCATATTGTGGGGTGTCTATACAGGGGGACTTTGTGATTCTGTTTCTCTATGCCTGTCTTTGTCTTTGTCTGTGTGTTTGTCTGTGTCTGTGTCTTTGTCTCCTGTGTCTCCACTGTCTCCCCTCATATTGTGGGGTGTTTATACAGGGGGACTTTGTGATTTTTTTCTTTCTCTTTGTCTTTGTCTTTGTCTTTGTCTTCTGTGTCTCCACTGTCTCCCCTCATATTGTGGGGTGTCTATACAGGGGGACTTTGTGATTCTGTTTCTCTATGCCTGTGTCTTTGTCTTTGTCTCTGTCTTTGTCTGTGTCTTTGTCTTCTGTGTCTCCACTGTCTCCCCTCATATTGTGGGGTGTCTATGCAGGGTGACTTTGTGATTTTGTCTTTACAAGCGGGTCGTTTGCTGCTGAAGGTGGTGGCGCAGAGGATAGCTGGGGATACACCCGAAGGGGCGTTGTCTTCTTCTGTCTCTCATCTATACACCTGGGATATCGGAGACACCCCACAGCCTATACACCCCACAACACAACAACTTCTGTCTCCTCAGTGGCTCGTTCGTGCTTTCGAAAGAAGGTAACTTATATATATATATATATATATATA
>NW_013573086.1:4655-4812 GCF_000499745.2 Eimeria mitis | reverse complement strand
TATATATATATATATATATATACATATATATATATATATATATATATTTATATGTGTATCATTACTACAGATATAACGAATGTATATACATAATACTAGAAGAAATACAAAACTATTTTACCTCCTTTTCTTCGTTTTTTATTTTTTTATTTTTTTA
>NW_013573086.1:3729-4547 GCF_000499745.2 Eimeria mitis | reverse complement strand
TTTTTTTTTTGTTGTATGAGGGTTTATATTTATAGATGTCAAATAAATAAATAATAAATTAAAACAATAATTTATTTATTCTTTCATTATATTAATTAATTTATTTATTTATATATTTATTTTTTTATTTATTTATTTATTTATTTATTTTTAATTAAGTTTTGTTTCGTCTGTCTATACACTGCATTGCTGCTGCCTATACACCCCAACTGACGCCACGAGCAGCAAACAATAAAAACAACAACAAACCAACAAACAAATAATATTTATATTTATATTTATATTTATAATTTATATTTATATTTATATTTATATTTATAAATATAATATTTATAATCAAAGAGAGAAGTTATATTCCTCTTGCATACACCTGCATATCTAACGATAACAAAAACAAAACAATAAAACAATTTCGTTTCTCTTTTTCTTCTTTTTCTTTTTTTTCTTTTTTCTTTTTTTTTCTTTTTCTTCTTTTTCTTTTTCTTCTTCGTTTTCTTCTTCTTTTTCTTATTTTCCTCCTTCTTTTTTCTCTTTTTTATTCTTTTTCTGTTTCTTTTTGTGTTTCTTTTTCTGTTTTATCTTCATGTTATCGTTTTGTTATTGTTGCTGTCGTTGCTGTTGCTGTTGCTGCTGCTGCTGTTGCTGCTGCTGCTGCTGCTGCTGCTGCTGCTGTTGTTTAGGGTTATTGTTGCTGTTGTTTTTCTTCTTGTTGCTGTTCTTATTATTTCTATTTATATAATTATTTTTATTTTTATAATAATTGTTTTCTTTATATTATTTTGTTGTTGTTGCAGCTGTTGTTATCTCTGCCGCTCTTC
>NW_013573086.1:3011-3629 GCF_000499745.2 Eimeria mitis | reverse complement strand
GTTATATTCCTCTTGCATACACCTGCATATCTAACGATAACAAAAACAAAACAATAAAACAATTTCGTTTTTCTTTTTCTTCTTTTTTTCTTCTTTTTCTTTCTTTTTCTTCTTTTTCTTTTTTTTCTTCTTTCTCTTCTTTTTCTTTTTTTTCTTTTTCTTTTTCTTCTTTTTCTTTTTCTTTTTCTCTTTTTTATTGTTTTTCTTCTGTTTCTTTTTTCTGTTTTTTTTTCTGTTTCCTCTTCTTGTTATCGTTTTGTTATTGTTGCTGTCGTTGCTGTTGCTGTTGCTGCTGCTGCTCCTGCTGCTGCTGCTGCTGCTGCTGCTGCTGCTGTTGTTTAGGGTTATTGTTGCTGTTGTTTATATTCTTTTTTCCGTTCTTATTATTTCTATTTTTATAATTATTTTTATTTTTATATTATTTTGTTGTTGTTGCAGCTGTTGTTATCTCTGCTGCTCTTCTTTTTTTTTTAGTTTTTATTGTTGCTGCTGCCCTCATTCTTTTTCGTTTCTTTTTATTTTTTTCTTTTATTATTATTATATTTAATCATTTATCATTACTACAATATATTTATATTTATTTATTTATTTATTTATTTATTTATTTATTTATTTTTA
>NW_013573086.1:2362-2911 GCF_000499745.2 Eimeria mitis | reverse complement strand
ATATTTAATCATTTATCATTACTACAATATATTTATATTTATTTATTTATTTATTTATTTATTTATTTATATTTTTTTTTTTTTTTATAAGCAATCTACTTCTTCTCTTAGTATCTCTTCGAGCTTATCTAAGGCGCTCTGTACATCTTGGTCTATTTCATCATTTATATATTCATCTTCGCTTTCTTCTTTTTCTTGTTTTAAAGGAAAAGGAATTTGTTTATGTCCTGCTGCTGCTGCTGCTGCTGCTGCTGCTGCTGCTGCTGCTGCTGCTGTACCTGCTGCTGCTGTAGGTGATGCCGCTGCTGCTGCTGCTGCTGCTGCTGCTGCTGCTGCTTCACGTATAGATGGAGGAGGAGTAGATCTCTTCATAGACATTACACCAATCAGTAAAGTTAAAAAAGCAAACAAAGATACACTCAACCGAAACGACCACGGTACACCTGCTTTCCTGGGGGCCCCCCCAGCAGCGAAACCAGCATGATGGGGGCCCCCCTCAACGCTATAAAGACCGAGATGATCCCCTTCTGTGTGTTTCAGGGGGCCCCC
>NW_013573086.1:1792-2262 GCF_000499745.2 Eimeria mitis | reverse complement strand
GGGGCCCCCTCTGCAGCGGGGTCAAGAGGAGATAGCCAACTGTCTGCATCCTCTGAAAGCTCTACTGCTGCTTGAGAGCCTAAGTCTGTGTCGTGGTGTGCTGTGTATGTTTCCCAGGCCTCGGCCCCCAATGCTACCGAAGCAGCAGCAGTGTTGTCGTCTTGTGTTGCTTCTTGAGCCCCTATTGATCCACCCCAGTAACCCTCCATGCTGCATGAAGGTTATAAAGTTTAATATTTTTTGTTTTTTTTTTTGCTTTTTATACATGTAGCTATGTCTGTAACTTGTACTAGACAACCAAGAAAGAAGAACAGATGCTATTCATTTGCAGCTGTATATACACTTCATTCATGGAGAAACAAAACAACAAAACTTTTCTTAAAAATTCATTTCTTTACTTATTTAAATAAACTCCTCCTGAGCTGTATATACAGCCCGCCGATTGACCGCCCCGGTAGCACCGAAACCCT
>NW_013573086.1:928-1692 GCF_000499745.2 Eimeria mitis | reverse complement strand
TTGATCCACCCCAGTAACCCTCCATGCTGCATGAAGGTTATAAAGTTTAATATTTTTTGTTTTTTTTTTTTTGCTTTTTATACATGTAGCTATGTCTGTAACTTGTACTAGACAACCAAGAAAGAAGAACAGATGCTATTCATTTGCAGCTGTATATACACTTCATTCAGGGAGAAACAAAACAACAAAACTTTTCTTAAAAATTCATTTCTTTATTTATTTAAATAAACTCCTCCTGAGCTGTATATACAGCCCGCCTATTGACCGCCCCGGTAGCACCGAAACCCTAAACCCTAAACCCTAAACCCTAAACCCCCTGAATCGCGGGTAAATTTTGTGATTCAGAGGGTTTTAGAGAGAAAATAAAATAAAAAAGAATAAATAAATGAAGAATTCCTTTTTTAAAAAGCTATTACAAAAAGAAAAACACAAAAAGAAACGCCGCTGGGCCCCCCAAGCATATCGAAGCCCTGCCTCCGGTGTATATACACCTCAGGGGGTTTCTAGTGGAATTTTACGCTGAAATTCAGAAAATATAAATATTTATATAAATCTACAAACAATTACGAACATTTTAAGCTATTATATTCACAAAAATAAAAAAAATTATTCGTTTCTGTATGCGGAGAGTGTATTCGTTTCAGCTGCACGCTGCTCAGGTGTACATACACTCCATTGCAGCGGTATTTTTTGGTATATTACGGCGTTTAATTAAAAAAAAATTTATGAATTCTGAAATATTATAACAAAATAAATTAATATTA
>NW_013573086.1:360-828 GCF_000499745.2 Eimeria mitis | reverse complement strand
ATATACACCTCAGGGGGTTTCTAGTGGAATTTTACGCTGAAATTCAGAAAATATAAATATTTATATAAATATACAAACAATTACAAACATTTTAAGCTATTATATTCACAAAAATAAAAAAAATTATTCGTTTCTGTATGCTGAGAGTGTTTTCGTTTCAACTGCACGCTGCTCAGGTGTACATACACTCCATTGCAGCGGTATTTTTGGGTATATTACGGCGTTTAATTAAAAAAAATTTTATTAATTCTGAAATATTATAACAAAATAAATTAATATTTAAATATATTTTCACATGAAAAGGCTAAATCTTTTGTCTACGCCCACCCAGCATGCTGTGCATCCTCGTGGGGGTACTGAAACACGTAACTTGCAATAACAGAAAAAGAAAAATAAAATAAATATTTTTTTAATTAATTCTTTTATTGTTTTTTATTTATTTATATAATTAGTTAATGCATTTACAGT
>NW_013573086.1:0-260 GCF_000499745.2 Eimeria mitis | reverse complement strand
ACATGAAAAGGCTAAATCTTTTGTCTACGCCCACCCAGCATGCTGTGCATCCTCGTGGGGGTACTGAAACTCTTAACTTGCAATAACAGAAAAAAAAAAAATAAAATAAATATTTTTTTAATTAATTATTTTATTGTTTTTTATTTCATTTATATAATTAGTTAATACATTTACAGTAACCTTTCTATTGATCGGTGACACTCCATATACTGCATTTGCTATTTACTATATATATATATATATATATATATATATATATA
>NW_013573085.1:1534-4273 GCF_000499745.2 Eimeria mitis | reverse complement strand
TCCACAATTTCGGAAGTATTTGGTGATTGTGCCCAGGCCTTCTGTACCGAGTTGATGAGCCCTGGGTTTGCTAGACTTGGGTAAACAGATTTCCAGCAGTAAACATACTTTTCTTGCCCCCACGAAAAATGGTACGAAGAGCGGAAATGGCTCACGCACTTACTGCATATTCAATAAACACACAGTATAGGCTAAACAGTTGAATACTGTTGCTGTTACAGGCACTTCTTACCGTGCGCCTATATACGCCTATGATTCCTGGATCTCCATTGCCTGGAAGCTGCATTACAATATGCGGGAACTGACGATTGACGGTTAGGCAATCTTCCAGTTGCACTCCAAATGCTCATACAATCACGAAACACGCAGAAATCAACTGCAAACGAACCGAAACTGTTTCTGTAGTTCTCGTACGTCCATTTCAGGCCCATAAGATACAGCAAGCACAGCTTACCACGGTGCCAACGGCGGCAAGGAAAGGCGATAGGTTCGCATGTAAAAAGGATATTTAACATAAAATTCTCTCGTTAACATCCAAAGATCGCGTTTAGAATCTTCAATAGTATCCCTCAGCCATAGCTCCACCGACAAATCCTATGCCAAATTCAACTTTCCGGTTTCCGCGATGCAGTGCCGCATCGCGGAAACCGGAAAGTTGAATTTGGCATTACATTCCTCTGTTCTGCACAGTAATAAACAGATCATACGGTATACGTGATTGCATTACTGCTACAAACATTCTACACAGCTTTTCGTCTGCGTGACTTGCAGCAGAACCACATGAACCTGACACCTAGCATGGCGGCTTGGCTTCATCTCTCAACATGTAGGCATATAGGAAACATCGCAAAGCACTTTCCCAACCCGTACCAGGAAAGTCATGCCCAGAGGACTTCCATGTAACTACAGTAGTCATAAATACCACTTAGCGCCAGCAACGCGTTGCCGACAACAGCAGAAAGCGGTCCAACTCGCCTTACGGCGGACACACTGAGCCTCACAGCTTCCACCGGAACGGTTTTCCTGGTGTAGGTAGGCATAATCGAAGAAACGGAAACGCTAATCTCCGTTAGTGAGCCCAAGTTTCGATATCCTCTTTCGGCGTACACTTCCTGAACTACCGAGTCTTTGGATGACCAGAGCCAGTACGTAAAACGAGCAGCACAGTAAGACTGCTTGCAATGAGAGTCGTCTGCAGACAGGGTACACCAACCAACGGCACTCACGTCCTAGAAAAACACGTTCACTGAGATACAAATAATGCAGATGGCAGTTGTCTGCATAGCAGTTGTTTACATATCTCGGTCAAACCACACATGCGCTCTAAAGCTGGACCGATAGTCAAATCGCAAACGCCACGAACACACTTTGCTGTGTAAACAGGCCTCAGCCGCGGACGGGCCACAGCAGGCCACCCAACGTAACCTCGTACTGCCACACATAATACACCGTGGGACCCTTTGTTGCTTTTTCTGGAAGTATCTGAGGCCACCGTCGACCTACGGATTGCTGACTCGATGCTCCTAAATACAAAAAAGACTCAAATGACGAGTGAATACGGAACAAACACACCAAACACCAGACGCACATGTGAAATTGCACAACTACTACCACATATCATATACACAGTGGACGCACTTGCTGCTCTCCCTGCAGATATCCCTTTTCATATTCAACTGATCCACTACTCGCCTTTGCCGCAGGAGACGAAGGCAACTGAAGCCGCTTGTGGATATAGACGAGCCATCTTCTTCGGGATACGCACCTTCTGTGAAACGCCACACCTACTGCCACAGACCATAGACCGTGTATGTACCTTTCCCCTTTTCGGGCAAATGTGCTTGTTCGAACGCAACGTGGTCAGAGCCGACCCCTGTGGGAAGATACGAGAAAAACTTAAACAAGAGGCACCTGTAGACGGGACGCACCAGTGGGCGATACGCATCTTGTGTAAAGCCCCACAACGACTGACACTCAATATACACCGTAAACGCAGTTGTTTCTCTTTCTTCCGATTTACGCAGCGGTTGTCATGCTAACCTGTGCTCCAGAATGCGAACTCATCAAACTATGGATGCGCGTAGAGAGACCAGATGTGCAGCAGTACGTATCCACTACTAAGCGCCGGATCTGCTGAAACATACACAGTGAAGGCAGCTTTTTTTCTTGTTAATTTCAACGGATTTTCCCCCAAGCGCGAACTGATCTCTAGCTATTGGAATTTCCTGATAGGCCACATGGGGTTTCCGTCTGGAATGCCTGTAGAACACAGCAGATGGAACTCAACACAGCCGCCGAACACATTGAGTTTCTGCTCATCACCGTATCATCGTGTGCATTTCAGTTCGCGAATGCTTGCTAACGTAGCTGCGCTAGGCAGGCATCCGACGGCAACAAGCTGCCCGTATCAATTCACACGCCATTCCACTCAACACGTCTACTGCTGTTCGAAATCAGGCTACTCACAGCTCACGCTCAATGCACTTCTGCTGGGCTGCTCGTGAAGCGCTCCCAGTGCACGTCGAACCATACGTTTAACTTAGAATGCCACACGTGCAGGCAAGAACCATATCAAGAAGCGCATCCAGTTAGTGCTTGTCGCTCGTCCATCAACATTTCTTGTGCCATTTCGCAGGCTGGCCCAACACAACCTGAGATATACGAGGTTCACTTCATGCTAAGGCTGAGCTTCGCCGCATTATTTTGTCAGTGGGGGTGCTACCATACGTGGCGAAGCAA
>NW_013573085.1:0-1459 GCF_000499745.2 Eimeria mitis | reverse complement strand
GGCCATGATGCTTGCCTCCAGCGAAATGCCGCAACTACTACCACGCAGCATGCAGTTTTCGACAGGCAAGCCACGTCTGAATGGAACCTTGAGAGACGCAGGGTGGTGTTCACATTGCCGCTGGTAGCAGTGCAGATCCAGGCCTTCCACATGAAAACGCTTGTCAGCGGTCAGTGCCAAAACCCTTGAAAAGCCAGCTGAACATTTCAGGTCTGAGAAAAAGGCAGATATTGACAAACCGCTGATCAGAGCACACGCATTATTTCCCACTTTATTAAATCAACATCACAGTTGTACTCTCATGTGGGCGATGGAATTTAGGCCTCATGATCAACAGGCAGGCAACAAACATGCCCATCAGCAAGCAGGCTACAAGCGGTATATCCCTTGGCTACAGCAAAATTAGTACCTTCACCTAGACCAGACTGCCTTTCTTAGAGTTTGCGTTGGCTTCTCTAAGCTCTGTACACGCTCCAGAACAGCTTGCGCAGATGCCCACAGAAATACCCTTCTTTCCCAGTAGCTGGTTACGCCACTGCCAAAAATCAGTTCTATGAATGTGGGACCGACAACGCCAACCTTGCAAGCCGTCAAAATGCCTAGATTTTTCGATCCAGTTTCAGGGAGCCATCGCCTTCATAAACGTGGTGCAGAAAAGAAGGCAAATCCAATCAACGTGCGCGTGTTTGCGATAGGTAGCCGGGCCACAAAATATAGAACTTTTCTCATCACCCCCTCAAAGAACAGCCCGCAAGAATGCGCCAGTCCCAGGGAACCTGGTTGATGCGGAGCGATCAACATGGAACAGACTCAGATTGTAGGCTAGAACAATGCGTCATCCCAGTGCCAGGTGCCTCGCACCTTCCTGGAGGGGATGCTAAGGTGCGCAGAATCCGTTGGCAAAATCTTCTGAAAGCAGAAGACGATTTTAGTGTGCGGGTGCATGCGGACTTGTGCGCGCGCATATGGGTTTGTATGTGTGAGTATGGCTTGTGTGTGTGCGTGGAGTGGGTGTGTGGGTAACTGGTTGGAGCGAGCCTAAAGCCAAGGCATGGCCTGGCGGCAAAATACAAGTTCATATTTATGAATCCCAAAACATGAGGAAATTTTAGTGAGCAGTCAAATGCAAGCAACCAATGCTCCAAGTGGATAAAAGGCAGGTGCGCATGCATACAGCCTCGCACGCAGCTGACCGTCTCCTGGCTTTTCTGAGTAGCGTACCTTACCCCGTCCTAAGCAGCGACCGATCGCAACGCCAGATATTGCATCACGTCGCCGCGTCCCAATGTCGCCACACACACACACACCCCACAAGTCCACCATGTGTCGCCAGTAACCCCTTCCCAAATGTTGCATTTACGCCTCTACTTCAGGCATCCAAACCACGGATCACAGTGCGGGTGTATGCTTCCAGTTCTCAGGGCGTACCGACTGGGCAAAGCAGCAACCGATCGCGGAG
>NW_013573084.1:547-4457 GCF_000499745.2 Eimeria mitis | reverse complement strand
GGGGGAGAGGGGGGGGGGGATGAGGGGGGTAAGCCAACTCCAGCTTCTTTTCTGGGTAGGAAGGAACAGACTGTGGAGAGAGATGGTCTAGATGCTGGGGCTGTTGACATCTGGTTGAGAATATAAGTTTGTATAGAGAAGGAGACAAGGAGAGAACAGAAGATACACGGCAAAGGTCCGTGCAGGTGTACTGAATTGCTCCCTCTGTAACAAAGCTTATCATATAACTCGAGCGTGAAATACATGAGAAGAGTTGTGAGCATGATGGAGCAAGCTGTTGAGCAGCGGCACCAAGGAGACAACAAGGCGAGCACGGGGAACCAATGGACCTCACACGGTCTGCGTTGCAGTGGTGAGGCCGAAGGGGGTGACCACTGCAGCGCTTGCTCAGCCCGGAGCCAACAGTCTGAGTTCGTATTACTGCTGGGGTTTTGCTTGTTCTAGTTGAAATAGAAAACAAAATATATTTCATTCATAAAACTACTGCAAGGGGATTCAACCTATCTGTCTTTTGATTTGTATATTCTCTACGACTGCCTTCATGCTGTGGCTGCCACCGAGCAACCACCGCATGGGGGACGAGCAGGGCTCAGTTCAGTTAAAAATAATATGAGAAATATTTCTATGAACGGGGGCTTATACACTGGAGAAGTTTACCAGGATATATTCACAGGCATCTCGCCGGGGACGCGGATGACGCAGAGACGGAGGGGGTGCATGCGGCCAAAAGGAGACAGAGTTAAACTCTACTAGCTGGGGAGCATTGCGAGAGCGATACTCTCAGCAGTTTCAATAGAATTTACTTTTTCCAGTGTAAGAGAAGAGGAAGCTAAGCTCAAAGCAGAAAGGAGCGATGCCGCTGCAACTCAGTGCAGAGGCGTTGCTGCGGGGCAACTGACAACCCCATACAGTCTGTCGTGATGGCCGTACGAACACTGCAGTTTTAATATATTTGTTTCAGTTAACCCCCAAAAAGCACCAGAAGAGGGGAAATAAAAAGCAAGAGTTATCATATATATTGAATAGGAGGGAGATCTCAGTGTTGCGGCACTAGCTGTACTCTCACTGCGCCGCACCGGGCAGCACCTACCTTTGCTTTTGTTTACACTCTACCCCTCTTTCTTGAAGAAGAAACGAAGCGAGAAGCGGGAGACAAACTGAACCATCAGCTGGAGTTGTTTTGGAGACAACCCGGTGGTGGCGCAGAAAAAGGACGGGCGGGGCCGCATGCACATGGGCTTCAAGCCCCTCAACAAAACGCCGGCGACGCAAACGTTTCTCCTGGCTTTTACCATCGGCCCCCGCAGCCGTTGCAGTATTCAGCAAAATATTTTTTATTTGCCGCCACTGACACGCTTTCGGAGACCCCACAGCTGCCCGGTGAGAGACACAAGGCTGGGGCCTCCGCCTGCATTCGCTTGCTGGAGCTCATCTTTATGTGCTGTGGGCTCTTGCATGCATGCAGGGGCTGGCTCAAGCTACGATTTCTTTGGAGAGAACGATGAAGGCGAGGCGGCCATATGCATGGGTGAAGTGCTCTTGTTCAACCGGAATGTAGAGGAGTAGTCACAGCGGCTGCGGCGGTAAACGTATGATATATATATATATATATATATATATATATATATATATATATATATATATATATATATATGTATATATATATCATACGTTTACATGCCAGCAATATGAAAGCCCTTGGGCATAAGAAAAAGAGTGTTCAACGCTATAGAGTTTTATATAAAATATAAAAAGAGTATTGTTGTGTATCTTTTGTATCTGCTGTTTACAACCCTAAGACTTTATCTTTATACTGAAAAGAGATAAAAACAAACAAACAACAAATATATGTCCCTCGGTCTCTTGTTGAGGGTTTAGGGTTTAGGGTTTAGGGTTTAGTATATCAGCACTCAACCGCTAAAAACCCTAAAACTTTTGTGTTGTTTTCTTGGTGGCATACGCCATAGAGAAGTGCTTCTTACGGCTAGCAACTCAAGGACCTAAACCCTAAACCCTAAAACCCTAAACCCTAAACCCTAAACCCTAATTTTTTTTGCAGTTTGAGGCTGGGAGCGAACCCGCAGTGCTGAGTTGTAGTGGTGTGTGCTTCACCGCACAGAGACAAACAAATATATTTTATTTATAGGAAGCAGCAGAGCAGCCCTGCTGCTGCCTGCTGCCCCCACGGTCGATGTGTTTATATATGGGGTTATATATATAAGGTTATACTGAGGAGTAAAGAACTAACACAACACCGCCACGCTTGGTGGTGATAGAGATTTCTTTGTATCTATATTGAGCTGCTGCTGCNACACAACACCGCCACGCTTGGTGGTGATAGAGATTTCTTTGTATCTATATTGAGCTGCTGCTGCTGCTGCTGCTGCTGCAGCTGCTGCTGCTGCTGCAGCTCAGGCAGCTGTATAGCCGCTCTCTCTCTCAAGTTTATCTATGCATCTTAAAGACACAGACAAACGAATAAATATTTTGCTGCTGAGGCCACTCTTTGCTGCAGCAGCAGCATATGCACGCTGTGTGCGTGCAGCAGCAGCAGCAGCAGCAGCAGCTGCTGCTGCTGCAGCAGGTTCTCTCCTCGGGTCTCAGTATAAAGAGGAGAGATAGCAGGTGTTACGGCTCTGTCTATTGATAAAAAACAACTGACAACGAAAATAAATGCTTGTCTTTGCTGCTGCTGCAGCAGAAAGGAGAAAGGAGAGAAAACAGCAGCAGCAGCGGGGAGGCCTCAGCAGGACAGGGGGGCCCTGAGGCTGAGGTGCAGCAGGCCGTGGGTGTGTTGTGTGTATGTCTGTGTATTTTTTAATGTAAAATATAATTAAAATACAAATAAAATAAAATAAATTAATTAAAATTAAAGTTTTACCCGCAAAGAAAGGGAAAAACAAACAGAGGAGGACGCGCCTCAGCTGCAGCAGCAGCTGCTGCTGCTGCTGCTGCTGTTGCTGCCCCGGGTGTACGTGCAGCTGGTGTATGTTGTGTTTATAAGAGAAATAAAGTGAAATTAAGATTTAAATGAATGAAACAAATAATATTTATTGTGGTTTACTCGGTATTTACAAAGAAACACAGAGAAGAACCCCCCATGACGCAGCACAGCAACAGCTGCCTGTAAGCAGCAGCAGCAGCAGCAGCAGCAGCAGCAGCAGCAGCACGGCTGCAGCGGGCAGCTCAGCAGCAGCAGGTGTACATACACCCCAGCAGCAAGCGTCTGTTTAACCTTTTTCATCTGTTTTTGTATTTGTTTAGAGAAGCACATCAATACAAAGACAAGCACCGAAGCAGCAGCAGCAGCAGCAGCAGCAGAAGGCCTCACTCAGGCCACACCAGCTGTTCCTCGTGTCTGCTGCTGCTGCTGCTGCTGCTGCTGCTGCTGCTGCTGCCGTGCTGCTGCTCCTGCTGCAGCACTAGACATAAGCACGAGGCGAGCTGAGTTAAACCAAAAAGAAAAAAATAAACTGATTGCTTCTGCTGTTTTTTCTGTTGCTGCTGCAGCAAGAGCCACCGTTGTTGTTGCTGTTGCTGCTGCTGCTGCTGCTGCTGCTGCTGCTGCTGCTGCTGCTGCTGCTGGTGCTTAGGACGAACGGCCTCGCTACTAGACCCCCCCCGCGGCAGCTGGAGACAGCCGTGCTGCAGCAGCAGCAGCACGTCAGCAGCAGCAGCAGCAGGTTGCTGCTGAGGTGTATTTGTTTCTCTCTCCCCTTTTCTCTCCTGCTGTTTAAAAAACTCTTTCTATGAGCGTCTTCGCATGCAGAGCTGCCTATACACCCCGTGTATGGTGAAGCCCGAGACAGCCGCTTCCTAGACCGCCGCCGCTGCCGCCTCAGGTGTACGTACACCTCAAACCCTAACCTGCTGCTGCTGCTGCTGCTGCTGCTGCTGCTGCTGCAGCTGC
>NW_013573084.1:0-128 GCF_000499745.2 Eimeria mitis | reverse complement strand
GCTTCCTAGACCGCCGCCGCTGCCGCCTCAGGTGTACGTACACCTCAAACCCTAACCCAGTTTTTTTTTTCCTGCTGCTGCCCCTCTTCTCTGTGTTCGAGCTCAGGGCCCCTGAGATGTGCTGCACA
>NW_013569186.1:12484-12716 GCF_000499745.2 Eimeria mitis | reverse complement strand
CTGTACAGATTAGACCCATTTGAATCGACGCAGCAGCAGCAACCGCAGCAGCCACTGCAGCAGCAACCGCTGCAGCCACTGCAGCAGCAGCTGGAGCAACCGCTGCAGCAGCAGCTGGAGCAGCCACTGCAGCAGCCACTGCAGCAGCCAATGCAGCAGCAACTGCAGCAGCAGGTGCAGCAGCCAGTGCAGCGGCCAATGCAGCAGCAACTGGAGGAGCAGCTGGAGCAGC
>NW_013569186.1:11804-12384 GCF_000499745.2 Eimeria mitis | reverse complement strand
GCAGCAGCAGCTGGAGCAGCCACTGCAGCAGCCACTGCAGCAGCCAATGCAGCAGCAACTGCAGCAGCAGCTGCAGCAGCCAGTGCAGCGGCCAATGCAGCAGCAACTGGAGCAGCAGCTGGAGCAGACACTGCAGCAGCCGCTGCAGCAGCAACTGCAGCAGCAACTGCAGCAGCCAATGCAGCAGCCAATGCAGCAGCCAATGCAGCAGCAACTGGAGCAGCAAGTGCAGCAGCAACTGCAGCAGCCACTGCAGCAGCAACTGGAGCAGCAGCTGCAGCAGCCAATGCAGCAGCCACTGCAGCAGCAACTGGAGCAGCAAGTGCAGCAGCAACTGCAGCAGCCACTGCAGCAGCAACTGGAGCAGCAACTGCAGCAGCAACTGCAGCAGCCAGTGCAGCAGCAACTGCAGCAGCCAGTGCAGCAGCAACTGCAGCAGCCAGTGCAGCAGCAACTGGAGCAGCAGCTGGAGCAGACACTGCAGCAGCCACTGCAGCAGCAACTGCAGCAGCAACTGCAGCAGCAACTGCAGCAGCCAATGCAGCAGCAACTGCAGCACTCAATGCAGCTGCCACTGCAG
>NW_013569186.1:10781-11704 GCF_000499745.2 Eimeria mitis | reverse complement strand
AGCCACTGCAGCAGCAACTGGAGCAGCAAGTGCAGCAGCAACTGCAGCAGCCACTGCAGCAGCAACTGGAACAGCAAGTGCAGCAGCAACTGCAGCAGCCACTGCAGCAGCAACTGGAGCAGCAAGTTCAGCAGCAACTGCAGCAGCCACTGCAGCAGCAACTGGAGCAGCAACTGCAGCAGCAACTGCAGCAGCCATTGCAGCAGCAACTGCAGCACTCAATGCAGCTGCCACTGCATCAGCAACTGGAGCAACAAGTGCAGCAGCAACTGCAGCAGCCACTGCAGCAGCAACTGGAGCAGCAGCTGGACCAGCCACTGCAGCAGCCAGTGCAGCAGCAACTGGAGCAGCAAGTGCAGCAGCAACTGCAGCAGCAACCGCAGCAGCAACTGGAGCAGCGACAGGAGCAGCAAGTGCAGCAGCCACTGCAGCAGCAACTGGAGCAGCAAGTGCAGCAGCAACTGCCGCTGCAGCAACAAACGCCACTGACGCAGCAGACCCCCGTGCAACAACCAGTTCACCCAGTGCAGCAACTGCATAGTATCTACCCGCAACAACTGCCGCAGCAGCAGCAGCAGCAGCAGCAGCAGCTGCTGCCGCTGCCGCTGCCGCAGCAGCTGCCGCAGCAACAGCCGCAACTGCTGCCGCAGCAGCTGCCGCAGCAGCAACAGGAGGAGCAACAGCAGCAGCAGCAGCAGCACGACACGCAGCAGGAGCTCCTACAACAGCAGCAGCAGGTGCCGCAGGAAGAGCAGCAACTGCAACAGCAACTGCAGCAACATTACTACCAGGAGCAACAGCCAGAGCAGCAACTGCAGCAATACCAGCATCAGCAGCAACAGCAGCAACAGCAGCAGCACGAGGAACAGCAGCAACAGCAGCACTACGTAGATCCCTTGGCTGTCCAGATTCAGCACAACGAT
>NW_013569186.1:10484-10620 GCF_000499745.2 Eimeria mitis | reverse complement strand
CGAAGGCAAAACCCAAACGCCAGAGAAAACCACCGCAGCAGAAGAAGCAGCAGCAGCAGCAGCAGCAGCAACAGCAGCAGCAACAACAACCGTTGCAACAGCAGCAAGAGCAGCAACAGCAGGAGCAGCAGCAGCA
>NW_013569186.1:9607-10255 GCF_000499745.2 Eimeria mitis | reverse complement strand
AGCAGCAGCAGCAGCAGCAGCAGAAGCAGCAGCAGCAGCAGCAGCAGAAGCAGCAGCAGCAGCAGCAGCAACCAGGCTCCGAGCCAGTTGCTGCTACCCAAACACACCTCGTGTCTGGAGCCCCAGCAGAAGGTAAACACTCGCAGCACTTCTTGCTGCTTCAGCAGCAGCAGCAGCAGCAGCAGAAGCAACTGCAGCAGCAGCAAGAGGTTCTGCTTCAGTCTCATCACCGGCTTGAGATGCTCACCCGAGCACTGCAGCATTTAAGGGCTACTCCAGAGCAGCAGCAACTGCAGCAGCAGCAGCAACAGCAGCAGCAGCAGCAGCAGCAGCAGGAAGAGGAGGTACAGCCTCAAACAACAGCAACAGAACAACACCAGGAGGAGAGTCCTGAGCCATCAGCAACAGAAGCAGCATCTGCAGCAGCAGCTGCTGCTACTGCTGCAGTCGCTGCAGCAGCAGATGCTACTATCGAGCAGCAGCTGCTGCTGCTGCACCCTGCAGCATCTACACAAGCGCATGCGCTGCAGCTGCAGCAAAACTCAACGCACACCGATGCGTTCTCGTCTGTCTTTCAGCAGCAGCAAGGGGAGCAGCAGCAGCTGCAGCAGCAGCAGCAGCAGCAAGGGGAGCAGCAGCAGCAAGTGG
>NW_013569186.1:9258-9507 GCF_000499745.2 Eimeria mitis | reverse complement strand
AAGGGGAGCAGCAGCAGCTGCAGCAGCAGCAGCAGCAGCAAGGGGAGCAGCAGCAGCAAGTGGAGCAGCAACAGCAGCGCCTGCAACTGCAGCAGCAGCTGCACCAGCAGCAGCAGCAGCAGCAGCAAATTCTCCTGCAGCAACACCAGCAGTGGGCCGCCAGCTCTACACAACACTGGAGAATAGAACAAGTAAGCACAAACACCTAAAACCCTAATTATATTTTTTCAGGCTAGGGTTTAGGGTTTA
>NW_013569186.1:8354-8765 GCF_000499745.2 Eimeria mitis | reverse complement strand
GCAATACCAGCATCAGCAGCAACAGCAGCAACAGCAGCAGCACGAGGAACAGCAGCAACAGCAGCACTACATAGATCCCTTGGCTGTTCAGATTCAGCACAACGATGCAGCTGAGCAGCAGCAACAGCCGTGCTTCGCCGAGCAGCAGCTACAGCAGCAGCAGCAGCAACAGCAGCAGCTGCAGCAGCAGCAACCGCAGCAGCAGCAGCAGCAGCAGCAGCGGCGTAGCAAGGGGCGTGTACAGGCGAAAGTTGCATTGAAGGCTTCACCGCAGCCGAAGGCAAAACCCAAACGCCAGAGAAAACCACCGCAGCAGAAGAAGCAGCAGCAGCAGCAGCAGCAGCAGCAACAGCAGGAACAACAACCGCTGCAACAGCAGCAGGAGCAGCAACAGCAGGAGCAGCAGCAGCG
>NW_013569186.1:7931-8254 GCF_000499745.2 Eimeria mitis | reverse complement strand
AGGAGCTCCTACAACAGCAGCAGCAGGTGCCGCAGGAAGAGCAGCAACTGCAACCGCAACTGCAGCAACATTACTACCAGCAGCAACAGCCAGAGCAGCAGCTGCAGCAATACCAGCATCAGCAGCAACAGCAGCAACAGCAGCAGCATGAGGAACAGCAGCAACAGCAGCACTACATAGACCCCTTGGCTGTTCAGATTCAGCACGACGAGGCAGCTGAGCAGCAGCAACAGCCGTGCTTCGCCGAGCAGCCGCTACAGCAGCAGCAGCAGCAACAGCAGCAGCAGCAGCAGCATCAGCAGCAGCAGCGGCGTAGCAAGGGC
>NW_013569186.1:7513-7831 GCF_000499745.2 Eimeria mitis | reverse complement strand
ACCCAAACGCCAGAGAAAACCACCGCAGCAGAAGAAGCAGCAGCAGCAGCAGCAGCAGCAGCAACAGCAGCAACAACAACCGCTGCAACAGCAGCAGGAGCAGCAACAGCAGGAGCAGCAGCAGCAAGAAATGCTGCAGCCACACGAGCTCGATCATCAAGCACAAGGACTGCAGCAGATGCAGCAGCTAGACCTGAAGCAGCAGCAGCTGCAGCTGCAACGGCTGCATCTACAGCTGCACCAGGAGCAGCAGCAGCAAAAGCAGCAGCAGGAGCTGCTGCTGCAGCAGCAACAGCTGCTGGCGTCACAGCCAGACCT
>NW_013569186.1:6430-6901 GCF_000499745.2 Eimeria mitis | reverse complement strand
CAGCAGCAGCAGCAGCAGGAAGAGGAGGTACAGCCTCAAACAACAGCAACAGAACAACACCAGGAGGAGAATCCTGAGCCATCAGCAACAGAAGCAGCATCTGCAGCAGCAGCTGCTGCTACTGCTGCAGTTGCTGCAGCAGCAGATGCTACTATCGAGCAGCAGCAGCTGCTGCTGCTGCACCCTGCAGCGTCTACACAAGCGCATGCGCTGCAGCAAAACTCAACGCACACCGATGCGTTCTCTTCTGTCTTTCAGCAGCAGCAAGGGGAGCAGCAGCAGCTGCAGCAGCAGCAGCTGCAGCAGCAGCAGCAGCAGCAGCAAGGGGAGCAGCAGCAGCAAGTGGAGCAGCAGCAGCAGCGCCTGCAACTGCAGCAGCAGCAGCAGCAGCAGCAGCAGCAGCAGCAGCAAATTCTCCTGCAGCAACACCAGCAGTGGGCCGCCAGCTCTACACAGCACTGGAGAATAGAG
>NW_013569186.1:6034-6330 GCF_000499745.2 Eimeria mitis | reverse complement strand
CCTCCTCTGCGTTGCTGCTGCTGCTGCTGCTGCTGCTGCTGCAGCTGCTGCTGCTGCCGCTGCTGCTGCTGCTGCAGCTACGGGTCCTCCTGCTGCTGCTGCAGGATGTATGTGTTGCGTTAGCTCCGTGCTTCTGCTTGTTGTGTGCAGTCGCAAGAAGTAGCAGCAACTGCTGCAGCAGCAGCGAGAAGCAGACGTTTGGGGGTCGATGAACAAATCGGTTGCAGCAGCAGCAGCACTGACAGAAGCACACTGGGCTCAAGGTGCAGCAGCAGCAGCAGCAGCAGCAGATGCTG
>NW_013569186.1:4524-4790 GCF_000499745.2 Eimeria mitis | reverse complement strand
TGCTGCTGGTGAGGAACCCCGCAACAAGCGGCTTAGAGTTTAGCTGCCCGCAGCAGCAGCAGCAGCAGCAGCAGCAGCACCAGCAGCAGCGGCAGCAGCAGCAGCAGCAGTAGCAAATGGCTAGCTGCAACAGCTGGTCGTAATGCACCTCCGTCTCCACAGCATAAAAAAAATAAAAAAAAAAAAATAAATAAATAAATAGTAACGAGAGTATATAAAAACAAGAGACAAAGGAAATATAAAAGGAGACAGAAAAACACAAGCAA
>NW_013569186.1:4026-4267 GCF_000499745.2 Eimeria mitis | reverse complement strand
AAAAAAAAAAAAAAAAAAAAAAAAAAAAAAAAAAAAACAAAGACAGGAGGAGACAGAAAAAAAAAGAGAAAAAACAGCAATGATTTAAACCCTCAGTTAAGAGACAAAAAAAAAAAATATAAATATTTATGTCTCCTTTTTTGTTTTATTTTTTTGTTTTTTGTTTATAATATTTATATAAAGACAAACAACAAAAAAAACAAAACACAAAAGGAGACAGAAAGGAGACAAAACAAAACTT
>NW_013569186.1:3252-3895 GCF_000499745.2 Eimeria mitis | reverse complement strand
TTTAAACTTTTTAATCGCTGCTGCTGCTGCCGCTGCTGCTGCTGTTGCTGCTGCTGCTGCTGCTGCTGCTACCTCTAGGGATTACAGACACCACTGAAGCAGACCCTGACTGCTGCTATTGCTGCTGCAGCAGCTTCTGCTGCTGCTGCTGCTGCTAGTGCTGCTAGTGTTGCTGCTGCTGCCGCTAGTGCTGCTGCTGCAGTTTGTGTTGCTGCTGCAGTTGCTGCTGCTGTAGCTACTACCCAGCCACCGCTAAACATGCTGCAGCAAGAGAAGACAAACACGAGTTGCTGCTGTTCTTTTTTCTCTGCTTTCGTTCTTATTGATGAAAAGAGACAGCAGCAGCAGCAGCAGCAGCAGCAACAGCCCCAACAACAAAAAAACAACAAAAAGCAGCCAGCTGCATGCAGCGCTCAGGGGCTATACTACCCGCAGCAGCACAACAGACCTCTCTGCTGCAGCAGCAGCAGCAGCAGCAGCAGCAGCAGCGGCTCTGCCTCGCCTCCCCTGTATCTGTACACCTGCGCTGTCTCCCGTGCATGCAGCAGCAACAGGAATAGCAGCAACAACAGCAAGTGCAGCAGCAGCAGCAAGTACGGCAGCAGCAGCAAGTGCAGCAGCAGCAAGTGCAGCAGCAGCAAGT
>NW_013569186.1:2941-3152 GCF_000499745.2 Eimeria mitis | reverse complement strand
GCAGCAGCAGCAGCAGCAGCAGCAGCAGCAGCAGCAGCAGCAGCAGCAGCAGCAGCAGTAGTGAGGCGGCCTGAGCAAGCAGCAGAGCTACGATGCTGGTTGCTGTTGTTACCTTTTTATTGTTTTTTATTAAAACAAACTAAACATGAAGAACCCCACAAAATATAATTTATAATATAGAAATAAAGAGAAAAGAAACAGAGAGAAAGGA
>NW_013569186.1:1963-2841 GCF_000499745.2 Eimeria mitis | reverse complement strand
ATATATATATATATATATATATATATATATATATATATATATATATATATACTACTACCGCTTATATATGTCTACAGTGATATATGAACTATACATATATAATATATATAATATATATGCATATTCATATATATATAAAGTTTATATATATCACTGTATAAAGACATGTGGGGGGGTGGGGGGGTTGGTGTGCTGGATGGTGGTGCAGGAGAATATTTATTGTTTTTTTTTGTTTATATTTTTATTTTTAATTAAAAAAAAATAAAAATAGATAAAAATATAGAAAAGAGTTGCAGTTTGTGTATTTGTTTATACTCATCTGCTGCTTGGTGGGTGTGTATGTGCCCCGTACACGAGCAGCAGCAGCAGCAGCAGCAGCAGCAGCAGCAGCAGCAGTGAGGCGGCCTGAGCAAGCAGCAGAGCTACGATGCTGGTTGCTGTTGTTATCTTTTTATTGTTTTTTATTAAAATAAACTAAACATGAAGAACCCCACAAAATATAATTTATAATATAGAAATAAAGAAAAAAGAAACAGAGAGAAAGGAGGGGGGGGGTGAGAGGAGGTGCGGCAGCAGCAGCAGCAGCCCCTGCAGCAGCAGCAGCAGCAGCAGCAGCAGCAGCAGCGTACAATACACTAGAAAGAGTAGAGATGTAGAGAAAGTATAACCCATAGAAATGAAGAAAATAAAGAAAAAAAGAAGAATAAAGAATAAAAAATAAAAAAAAATAAAAATTAATGGATAAATACAAGAAAGCGAGTTGACGTTTGCAGGTTTCGCTCAGACAGCTGCTAGCAGGCTAGCTGCTGCAGCAGCAGCAGCAGCAGCAGCAGCAGCAGCAGCAGGTTTCCCCCCCCCCCAAAGGGATTGAGTTGGTG
>NW_013569186.1:1784-1863 GCF_000499745.2 Eimeria mitis | reverse complement strand
AAAGAAGAATAAAGAATAAAAAATAAAAAAAAATAAAAATTAATGGATAAATACAAGAAAGCGAGTTGACATTTGCAGA
>NW_013569186.1:1556-1684 GCF_000499745.2 Eimeria mitis | reverse complement strand
GTGAGAGGAGGTGCGGCAGCAGCAGCAGCAGCCCCTGCAGCAGCAGCAGCAGCAGCAGCAGCAGCAGCAGTGTACAGTACACTAGAAAGAGTAGAGATGTAGAGAAAGTATAACATATAGAAATGAAT
>NW_013569186.1:1242-1456 GCF_000499745.2 Eimeria mitis | reverse complement strand
CATATAGGGTGCATATGGGGTGTATGTACAGCTCTCACAACCGTTATTTAGAGGGTGATTTGTATATTTTTATATCTGTTGTTTATTTTCTTTAAATAAAAGAAAAAAAACTAAAAAGAAAATGTCAGGCCGAGGAAAGGGAGGAAAAGGTCTAGGAAAGGGGGGAGCAAAGCGACACCGCAAGGTACTCAGAGATAATATACAAGGTATAACG
>NW_013569186.1:823-1142 GCF_000499745.2 Eimeria mitis | reverse complement strand
GAAAAGGTCTAGGAAAGGGGGGAGCAAAGCGACACCGCAAGGTACTCAGAGATAATATACAAGGTATAACAAAACCAGCTATTCGTCGTCTAGCAAGAAGAGGAGGAGTAAAACGTATTTCGGGTTTAATATATGAAGAAATACGCGGTGTATTGAAGGTATTCTTAGAAAATATAATAAAAGATTCCGTTACATACACCGAGCACGCAAGAAGAAAAACAGTCACCGCTATGGATATTGTTTACTCCCTAAAAAGACAAGGCAGGACTCTCTATGGTTTCGGTGGTTAAATAAACAACAAATTCATTTATATTTTACA
>NW_013569186.1:262-723 GCF_000499745.2 Eimeria mitis | reverse complement strand
ACAAGGCAGGACTCTCTATGGTTTCGGTGGTTAAATAAACAACAAATTCATTTATATTTTACAAAAAAAATAAAAAAAATGAAGATAATATACATATTATAAGGGTGGTGGTGGGGTGGTGGGGGGGAGAGGTGCCTATACACCTGAAATAGCAGCAGATATATTCTGCTGCTTCTCCTCTATCTCTCGCTGCTTTCTTCTTTTTTTTTGTTGTTTATTTATTTATTTTAAACAAATAACAACAGATATATTCTCTTCATGCCTAAATAACGAGGGTGAACATACAAAAAGATCAATAGCTGTCTATACACCTGAGCTACCCCAGTGGTGCTCTTTCTTAGGCTTCACTAGAAGCCACCATTTATATAAATATATCTGTGTATATCTGTATATATATAAACATATATATATATATATATATATAGACAGCGGGGAAATATATGTATATACATATATATAAA
>NW_013569186.1:0-214 GCF_000499745.2 Eimeria mitis | reverse complement strand
TATATATATATATATATATATATATATATATATATATATATATATGTATGTGTATGTGTATAATGTATACTGCAGGGTGGTTATGCTGCGATGAGACTGACACGTTCGGCGCCGTATCTGTTCTTTATATAAATATATAAATATATGTAAATATATGAATATATTTATATATTTATATATACATATATACATATATATATATACATATATATAT
>NW_013569185.1:285-626 GCF_000499745.2 Eimeria mitis | reverse complement strand
ATATCGGCTCTTGAACACTTCTGACGGCCGATGCAACTTCCCGAGTTTTTTTGCCTTTTGCGCCTCTCCGTAGCGCTTTCCCCGATTGTTCCCTGAGGCCTCCTCAGTAAGCACTCTCTTTGTATTGAGCGTTGCTCAAAGGTGTTAGTTTAGGGTTTCTTCCGTCTAACGAGGGGCCAGTAGCAAGCCCCTCTGGTCTCGAGTGGAGTTCATAGCTCTGTATAGGAGGACACCCCCGCCACTCGAGGACACAATCCCCTTGCGGCCGCTCCTGCTACCACGCAACAGACTAGCCGAGCAGCGACAGCAGCGACGACAGCAAAATGGCGGAAGGCAGCGCT
>NW_013569185.1:0-179 GCF_000499745.2 Eimeria mitis | reverse complement strand
TCTTCGCCTCGGAGCCGCCGCCCCCCAACGTTGCCACTGCAGGACTTCGCGTGCGGCAGTTCGTGCGGCCTCTGCTAGAAAGGGAGGAACTGAAGGAAGCAAAGCTCGCTATCATCACTTCAGGGGGCACAGATGTCCCTTTAGAGGTACTCTTTTTAATGCTACTATCTTCTGCTGCT
>NW_013569184.1:13039-13352 GCF_000499745.2 Eimeria mitis | reverse complement strand
TGTCTTCCTCGTTTTCTCTGCTGCATGAGTTGCTGCTGCTGCTGTATCTGCTGCTGCTGCTGCTGCAGCAGCTGCAGCAGCTGAAACCCCGACGCCTGCAGCCGCGCATGCAGCAGCAGCAGCAGCAGCAGCACGTCCCCCTGTACTGGGGTCCCTGGTGCAGCAGCACGCAGCAGCACGCCAATAACCTTTGCTGCTGCTGCTGCATTTGCTCCGCTTCCATACAGTGCGTTTGCTGCTGCTGCTGCTGCTGCTGCAGCAGGAGCAGCAGCAGCAGCAGGAGCAGCAGCAGCAGCAGGAAAGAGTGTATTGG
>NW_013569184.1:12652-12939 GCF_000499745.2 Eimeria mitis | reverse complement strand
GCTCCGCTTCCATACAGTGCGTTTGCTGCTGCTGCTGCTGCTGCTGCAGCAGGAGCAGCAGCAGCAGCAGCAGGAGCAGCAGGAGCAGCAGCAGGAAAGAGTGTGTTGCTGTCTATAAGGCCTGCAGCAGCAAGGGATTGAGCTAGTGCTGCAGCAGAGCCAGCAGCAGCAGCAGCAGCAGGTTGCTGCTGCAGCAGCAAACAAAGCTTCAGCAGCCTGTAGCGTACAGCCCGGGGGGGAGAGACCCGCTCATATATTTGTTTCGTGCTGCGCCTGGCCCGCGACGG
>NW_013569184.1:12129-12240 GCF_000499745.2 Eimeria mitis | reverse complement strand
GCAGGTTGCTGCTGCAGCAGCAAACAAAGCTTCAGCAGCCTGTAGCGTACAGCCCGGGGGGGAGAGACCCTCTCATATATTTGTTTCGTGCTGCGCCTGGCCCGCGACGGT
>NW_013569184.1:11358-12029 GCF_000499745.2 Eimeria mitis | reverse complement strand
GCCCGGGGGGGAGAGACCCTCTCATATATTTGTTTCGTGCTGCGCCTGGCCCGCGACGGTGCAGCAGCAGCAGATGGCGGTGGTGTTGCTGCTGTAGATGCTGAGGGGGAAAAGCTATCCTCGTATTCTGCTGCTGCTGCTGCTGCAGCAGTATCTGCATCTCCTGCTGCTGCTGCTGCTGCTGCTGCTTCTGTTGCTGCTGCTGCTGCTGCTGCTGCTGCTGCTGTTTCTTCGTCTGATGTATCGCTGATAAAGTGCAGCAGCAACTCGTCATTGTTGGGGTGTATGTACACCTGCTGCTGCTGCTGCTGCTGCTGCTGCTGCTGCTGCTGCTCAAGCATACCTAGGCCCTCTAGACTAGCCCACTCATCTTCCTCTTGCTGCTGCTGCTGCTGCTGCTGCTGCTGCAGCTGCTGCAGCAGCTGCTGCTGCTGCTGAAGAAAAGCAGCAGCAGCAGCATCACAGTGCATGCATGCGCCCCCCTCTATTAGGGCTGGCTTTCTGCTGCAGGCCCAGCAGGTGTATGTACACCCCAGGTTGCTGCAGCAGCTCCTGCTGCTGCTGCTGCTGCTGCTGCTGCTGCTGTTGCTGTTGCTGCTGCTGCTTCTGCTGCTGCTTTTCTTTCTGCCGCTGCTGCTGCTGCTCTTGCTGTTTCTGCTTCTAGCAGCAGC
>NW_013569184.1:11187-11258 GCF_000499745.2 Eimeria mitis | reverse complement strand
AGCAGCAGATTCATCATAAGCCCAGCTGTATATCCATCTCCTGCTGCTGCTGCTGCTGCTGCTGCTGCTGT
>NW_013569184.1:10626-11087 GCF_000499745.2 Eimeria mitis | reverse complement strand
TGTTGGGGTGTATGTACACCTGCTGCTGCTGCTGCTGCTGCTGCTGCTGCTGCTGCTGCTCAAGCATACCCAGGCCCTCTAGACTAGCCCACTCATCTTCCTCTTGCTGCTGCTGCTGCTGCTGCTGCAGCTGCTGCAGCAGCTGCTGCTGCTGCTGAAGAAAAGCAGCAGCAGCAGCATCACAGTGCATGCATGCGCCCCCCTCTATTAGGGCTGGCTTTCTGCTGCAGGCCCAGCAGGTGTATGTACACCCCAGGTTGCTGCAGCAGCATCAGCAGCAGCAGCAGAAGTAGAATGATTAATTATATTTTTTACTAAGACAGAGAAATTAAAACCCCAGCAGCTTTTGTCTTCCTGCAGCAGCAAATGCCAATCAGCAGCAGCAGCAGCAGCAGCAGCAGCAGATTCATCATAAGCCCAGCTGTATATCCATCTCCTGCTGCTGCTGCTGCTGCTGCTGC
>NW_013569184.1:10285-10365 GCF_000499745.2 Eimeria mitis | reverse complement strand
CAACAGGGCCAGCATCATCATCATCAGAAGCAGCAGCAGTTGCTGCTGCTGCTGCTGCTGCTGCTGCTGCAGCTGCTGCA
>NW_013569184.1:7574-7746 GCF_000499745.2 Eimeria mitis | reverse complement strand
GCAGCAAGAATAGCACTCGTAGCAGCATCAACACAGCAGCAGCAGCAGCAGCAGCAACAGCAGCAGCAGCAGCAGCAGCAGCTGCAGCATCTGCTGCAGCGGGAGCGCCGCTACATCTGCCCCCCCCGTAGCAGCAGCAGCAGCAGCAGCAGCAGCAGCAGCAGCAGCAAGG
>NW_013569184.1:7228-7474 GCF_000499745.2 Eimeria mitis | reverse complement strand
CAACAACAGCAGCAGCAGCAGCAGCAGTAGCTGCAGCACATGCCACCGCATGAATAACAGCAGCAGCAACAGCAGCAAGAATAGCACTCGTAGCAGCATCAACACAGCAGCAGCAGCAGCAGCAGCAACAGCAGCAGCAGCCGCAGCAGCAGCAGCTGCAGCATCTGCTGCAGCGGGAGCGCCGCTACACCTGCCCCCCCAGTAGCAGCAGCAGCAGCAGCAGCAGCAGCAGCAGCAGCAGCAAGT
>NW_013569184.1:6224-6301 GCF_000499745.2 Eimeria mitis | reverse complement strand
GTTGTTATTCCTGTTTTTTGTGAGTACACTGGAGACACAGCAGCAGCAGCAGCAGCAGCAGCAGCAGCAGGGGGAGC
>NW_013569184.1:6053-6124 GCF_000499745.2 Eimeria mitis | reverse complement strand
TTCTCGCGCAGGGTTTGAAACTCGTAAACCCTAAACCCTAAACCCTAAACCCTAGAAAACCCTAAACCCTA
>NW_013569184.1:5462-5953 GCF_000499745.2 Eimeria mitis | reverse complement strand
TTCTCGCGCAGGGTTTGAAACTCGTAAACCCTAAACCCTAAACCCTAAACCCTAGAAAACCCTAAACCCTCGAAAACCCTAAACCCTAGAAATATTCAAACCCTAGAAAAAATTTTGATTCTAGCGAGTGTTTATACACCACAAAAACACCAAAGGGGTTTATTTTTATTAATACTATTTTTTTATTGTAAACCCTAATATATATTCTTAGTGAGGGTTTAGGGTTTAGGGTTTAGGGTTTAGGGTTTAGGGTTATGCTGCAGGTATACGAAGCAGAAGGAGTTGGGGGCCTCTTCAGGGGTTTTGTTCCGTCTTGTTTACACAGACTTTGCCGGTGAGGGTTTAGGGTTTAGGGTTTAGGGTTTAGGGTTAGGGTTTGGGGCGGAGAGTTTGAGGGTTTAGGGTTTAGGGTTTAGGGTTTAGGGTTTAGGGTTTAGGGTTTTGGTGTGCAGGGACGTTCTCCATTTTCTGCTGCTTCGTTACTGCTATAG
>NW_013569184.1:4891-5362 GCF_000499745.2 Eimeria mitis | reverse complement strand
GTTTAGGGTTTAGGGTTTAGGGTTTAGGGTTTAGGGTTATGCTGCAGGTATACGAAGCAGAAGGAGTTGGAGGTCTCTTCAGGGGTTTTGTTCCGTCTTGTTTACACAGACTTTGCCGGTGAGGGTTTAGGGTTTAGTGTTTAGGGTTTAGGGTTTAGGGTTTAGGGTTAGGGTTTGGGGCGGAGAGTTTGAGGGTTTAGGGTTTAGGGTTTAGGGTTTAGGGTTTAGGGTTTTGGTGTGCAGGGATGTTCTCCACTTTCTGCTGCTTCGTTACTGCTATAAACAAACTGTCTTTCTTACTCGCTTCTTCTTCCGTGTCGTTGGTAAACTAGGGTTTAGGGTTTAGGGTTTAGGGTTTAGGGTTTAGGGTTTGGGGTTTAGGGTTTAGGGTTTGGGGGTTAGGGTTTAGGGTTTAGGGTTTATCGTGAAGGATTTGGAGTGTTTGTTGGTTTTTGTTTTCTGAATTCCATT
>NW_013569184.1:4333-4791 GCF_000499745.2 Eimeria mitis | reverse complement strand
GGGTTTAGGGTTTAGGGTTTGGGGTTTAGGGTTTAGGGTTTGGGGTTTAGGGTTTAGGGTTTAGGGTTTATCGTGCAGGATTTGGAGTTTGTGTTGGTTTTTGTTTTCTGAATTCCATTGTTTAGGGTTTAGGGTTTAGGGTTTAGTGTTTAGGGTTTAGGGTTTAGTTTTTAGGGTTTAGGGTTTAGGGTTTAGGGTTTAGGGTTTAGGGTTTGTGGTGTATCAGGTGGAGCGTACACCTCGCTGCGTAGAATGCTTCCCTTCTGCTCTCAGCAGCAGCAACACAGCAGCAGCAGCAGCAGCAGCAGCAGCAGCAGCAGCAGCAGCAGCAGCAGCAGCAGCAACGGGGGAGTAAAAGCAATTGGTAGTTTATATGAAATAAAAAACGAAGATGAAGATGGTGATGCTGCTGCTGCTCTTGAGGAGCTGCAGCAGGATTTGCTGCAGCAGCAGCAGCT
>NW_013569184.1:4061-4233 GCF_000499745.2 Eimeria mitis | reverse complement strand
AGCAGCAGAACATAGCCGATAGCGTTGCAACTGAACTGCTGCCCCCCATGCTGCTGAAGGTAAATCAAAAAGGTTTTCTAGGGTTTAGGGTTTAGGGTTTAGGGTTTAGGGTTTGTTATGTTGTATTGTTAGGGTTTAGGGTTTAGGGTTTAGGGTTTATCGGGTGTGTTGG
>NW_013569184.1:725-935 GCF_000499745.2 Eimeria mitis | reverse complement strand
TTGGCTAGCTACACAGCTGGATAGCTATGTAGCTAGCTAGGTAGCTAGCTACATGCCTGGCTGGCTGGCTGGCTAGCTAGCTAGCTAGCTAGCTAGCTAGCTGGCTAGCTAGCTAGCTAGCTAGCTGTTTAGTTAGCTAACTGTCTGTGCCGCTGATAGCCCAGGCTTTAGCTGGGATAGTAGTTGCGGCGGGTAGCTAGCTAGCTTCCC
>NW_013569184.1:0-704 GCF_000499745.2 Eimeria mitis | reverse complement strand
CTAACTGTCTGTGCCGCTGATAGCCCAGGCTTTAGCTGGGATAGTAGTTGCGGCGGGTAGCTAGCTAGCTGCCCAGCTAGCTAGCTAGCTAGCTAGCTAGCTAGCTAGCTAGCTTCACAGATAGCTAGTTAGCTAGCTAGCTCCCTAGCTAGCTAGCTAGGTAGCTGGCTATCTTTCTTGCTAACTGGCTGTCCAGCAAGCTGGCTAGCTGTCTATCTGTCTAGCTAGCTAGCTAGCTAGCTGTCTAGCTAGCTATCCGTCTAGCTAGCTAGCTAGCTGTCTAGCTAGCTAGCTGTCTAGCTAGCTTAGCCTGGCGGTAGACTGCGGGTTGGTTGGAGTTTTGGCTGTGCAGGGTCTCCACCTTAACATGTGGCTACACACCGCTAGCTAGCTAGCTAGCTGTAGCTAGCTAGCTAGCTAGCTAGCTAGCTAGCTGCAGCCAGCTAGCTGTGGTAGCTAGCTACACACAACTAGCTAGCTAGCTAGCTAGCTAGCTAGCTAGCTGTTTCTAGTTACCCGTGGCTAGTTAACTGTGGCTAGTTAGCTAGCTAGCTAGCTACAGACACACAGCTAGCTGTAGCTAGCTAGCCACAGCTAGCTGTGTGCTCTCTACGGGAATTGTCTGGTGGAGGCGGCAGCAACAGCAGCAGCAGCAGCAACAGCAGCAGCAGCAGCAACAGCAGCAGCAGCAGCAGCAACAGCAG
>NW_013569183.1:491-626 GCF_000499745.2 Eimeria mitis | reverse complement strand
TGTCTATTGGTGCTGCTTCTGCTGCTGCTGCTGTGCAGTTTATAGAAGAATCCATCTGCTGCCTCACCACCCTAGTATAAACCCTAAACCCTAAACCCTAGACAAACCCTAAACCCTAAACCCTAAACCCTAGAC
>NW_013569183.1:0-266 GCF_000499745.2 Eimeria mitis | reverse complement strand
TCATCCAAGATGAATAAAAATTTTATACGAGGCAGCGATCACACAGCTTCCACTGTAGCTGTTTCTGCTGCTGCTGTTACTGCTGCTGCTGCTGCTAACTGCTACTATCCGCTGCTGCTGCTGCTGCTGCTGCTGCTGCTGCTGCTGCTGCTGCTGCAGTCAGTGGATCCCTCGTTGCGGCCGCATGTACAGCGCGTGCTGCTGTGGGGTGCAGCAAAGGCCTTCTTAACCCTCATTGCAGTAGCTCAGGGCAAGCTGCTGCTGCT
>NW_013569182.1:401-716 GCF_000499745.2 Eimeria mitis | reverse complement strand
CGTCTACATTAAACATCGGTGATAGTAGCACTAAACCACGCACACTTAAATACTTTCTAAACAACTCATCCCCTGCTGCTGCTCCTGCTGCTGCTCCTGCTGCTGCTGCTGCTGTTGCTGCTGCTGCTGGCTTGGATTCTGCTGCTGCGGAGCCAGCAGGGCTGGATTCACCTGCTGCTGTTTCTGCTGCTGCTGCAGCAGCAGCAGCAGTTTGTGCTGTTTCTGCTGCTGCAGGGAGTTCTGCTGCTGCTGTCCCTGCTCCCGCCGCCTCCCCAGCAGCAGCTCGTGAGTGTGTGTATTTTTCTATGGAGTATG
>NW_013569181.1:516-626 GCF_000499745.2 Eimeria mitis | reverse complement strand
CAGCAGCAGCAGCAGCAGCAGGATCAGGGTTTGCTGCTAGGAATTGCTGCTGCAGTTTGGAGACACCTGTTTCCCTTGCTGCAGCAGCAGCAGCAGCAGCAGCAGCAAGA
>NW_013569181.1:0-213 GCF_000499745.2 Eimeria mitis | reverse complement strand
CTGCTCGACCAGCAGCAGCAGCAGCTGCTGCAGCAGCAGCAGCAGCAGCAGCAGCAGCAGAGCTGTCCTGAGCAGCAGCTTCTGCTGCCTTGCCCCCCAGCGGGTATTGATTGAGAGGAGACAAAAAAGATAGAGGGTTTATGGACAAACCCTGGAGGTCAAAGGGCAGCAGCAGAGACAGTGGGTTGCTGCTGCTGCTGCTGCTGCTGCTGC
>NW_013569180.1:527-717 GCF_000499745.2 Eimeria mitis | reverse complement strand
AAACCCTAAACCCTAAACCCTAAACCCTAAACCCTAAACCCTGGTCTGGTCAGGGAGAAGGCTGGTGGGGTTGTTGTGTGTGTTGCTGGGGTGTATTTCGTTCGTGTTTATGTTTGTCTCTATTAAAAAATAAAATAAAATAAAATAATATTTTATATATTTATTTAAAAAAAAATAAAAAAAGAAAAAT
>NW_013569180.1:0-427 GCF_000499745.2 Eimeria mitis | reverse complement strand
GGTCAGGGAGAAGGCTGGTGGGGTTGTTGTGTGTGTTGCTGGGGTGTATTTCGTTCGTGTTTATGTTTGTTTCTATTAAAAAATAAAATAAAATAAAATAATATTTTATATATTTATTTAAAAAAAATAAAAAAAGAAAAACAAAGAAGTGACCCTGGCTGAGGTGTACGTACACCTGACGGTGGCCGGTGGTTACGGGGGGGGTGTAGGGGGTGTTGTTTTTTATATTTTTATTTTATTTTTATGCGAAAAAAGAAGAAAATATAAATAAAAAAACAAAAATAAACATAATTAAACATAGAAGACGGAAAAAACAAACATATACACACCCCTATTGCTGCTGCTGCTGCAGCAGCAGCAGCAGCAGCAGCAGCAGCAGCAGCAGGCTAACACTGCAGCAGCAGCAGCTGACCGTTCGCTCCCGCTG
>NW_013569179.1:413-717 GCF_000499745.2 Eimeria mitis | reverse complement strand
GGTTACACTTGCCCCGATGAACGATGTCAGGCTACCTGGTGCAACCCGAGCTCTCGATCTTACCCGAGGGCCATTGCGAGCTCAAATTGACTCAAAAACACTCGAAACAAAAGTTTCAAACTTGCATATAACCTCCCCTTTATTCGGCAGACAGCTTTTGTCAGGTGAACAAAGGTCCTGGGGCGGGAGGAGAGGAGGCGGGTAGACGCGAGTTGCAACGTACTTTGCTGAAACTCGGGCTCCACCCCACATGCAACAACAACAAAGCCACCTTTGCTGCGTGAACTGATCCTGCACTCAATTG
>NW_013569179.1:0-313 GCF_000499745.2 Eimeria mitis | reverse complement strand
GGCAGCTTGAACGAGAGTAGAACTGCATGCACCAATTTGATAGACAGCATGCTACATCCAGCCCTTTAGGTGGCTGCATTCAGGGAGTCTGGAAACGTTAAAGTATCAAGTTGTTTGAGGAAACATTTCTTTTAGGCTTTTGACTATTGCAGTTCACGGTTGTTCTTGGTTAAGACTGAAACACTTCGTTACAATCAATGACATTCGCTACCTTTACTGAGCGGGCATATAACGCTTGTTCTCTGGCCTTATCTAGGATAGAGGCGAGCTGTATAGGTAAACACTTAAAGCAAGAGTTTCCCAAAGGCAGCTG
>NW_013569178.1:378-627 GCF_000499745.2 Eimeria mitis | reverse complement strand
AATGCACGTACTTCTGCATGCACGTGTACACATGTATATACAAATATTTATAATTAGATATCTCCAAACAGATCTTCACAGATGCACACATTCGCAAACAGAAGTTTATGTATCTGGCAGCATACACCCGGCGAGACCCACATCCGCACGCATCCCGGAACCTGGGTAGGTAACTGGGTAATGGCGCAGGTCGCGTAAGAGTGACCAGACTCCTTCAGGTTATTCTGGTTCACCCATATATACATGCAT
>NW_013569178.1:0-220 GCF_000499745.2 Eimeria mitis | reverse complement strand
CTTAAATTAGGTAAAGTGAAAGCCAGTACCATTGGTTCAACTAGAAAATTAGTTAATTCAATACACAATCCCCCTCGGAAAATGTATAGAAGCGCTGAAGAGGACGATTTGAAGGCCCGGTCTACCATCCCAGTGCGTAACGTGCATTTACTGTAACGCTGGTTCTCTGGCCTTGACCTGACCAGAGACGAGCCGCAATGAAGGCAAAGACTTAAAGTAA
>NW_013569177.1:11470-11645 GCF_000499745.2 Eimeria mitis | reverse complement strand
TATATATATATATATATATATATATATATATATATATATATATATATATGTATTTGTATGTGTGTATATGTATGCAGAGATTGAGTGGTTTGAGAAGAACCAAGAAGAGGGTCTTCGTGCGCGTTTAGAGAATATATTGGCTGCACCTTTTGATCGTTTATCTTATACTGATGCG
>NW_013569177.1:10795-11370 GCF_000499745.2 Eimeria mitis | reverse complement strand
TATATATATATATATATATATATATATATATATATATATATATATATATATATATGTGTGTGTATATGTATGCAGAGATTGAGTGGTTTGAGAAGAACCAAGAAGAGGGTCTTCGCGCTCGCTTAGAGAATATATTGGCTGCACCTTTTGATCGTTTATCTTATACTGATGCAGTAGCTCGGCTACAGGAGGAGGAGGCAGCGGGGCGTGTAAGTTTTAGTGAGAAGGTAGTATGGGGTATGGATTTAGGTAGCGAGCATGAAAGATATATAACAGAGATAATAGCAAAGAAACCTGTAATAGTTTATGATTATCCAAAAGATATAAAAGCATTTTATATGAAACAAAATACAGATGGAAAAACAGTAAGAGCAATGGATGTATTAGTACCTAAAATAGGAGAGTTGATTGGGGGGAGTCAGAGAGAAGAAGACCTAAATAAACTCGATAATATGATCAGAGAAAAAAACCTTAATCTAGATAACTATTGGTGGTATAGAGAGCTGAGACAGTATGGAACTGTACCGCATGCAGGCTTCGGCCTTGGCTTTGAGAGACTCATCATGCTCCTCACA
>NW_013569177.1:10537-10695 GCF_000499745.2 Eimeria mitis | reverse complement strand
GTCAGAGAGAAGAAGACCTAAATAAACTCGATAATATGATCAGAGAAAAAAACCTTAATCTAGATAACTACTGGTGGTATAGAGAGCTGAGACAGTATGGAACTGTACCGCATGCAGGCTTCGGCCTTGGCTTTGAGCGCCTCATCATGCTCCTCACT
>NW_013569177.1:10258-10471 GCF_000499745.2 Eimeria mitis | reverse complement strand
AAAAAAAAAAAAAAAAAGAAAAGAAATAAAAAGAGGAAATATTGCGCTGCACAGAAACGAGAGAATCGACAGACTGGTGACAAAACGAAGAAGGAGTGAAACAAGAGCAAGAAGAATATATATATTTATATATAAAACTATATAAATACATAAATATATATATATATATATATAAGTATATATATACTTATAAATAATCTATTACAACTGTAC
>NW_013569177.1:9934-10228 GCF_000499745.2 Eimeria mitis | reverse complement strand
ATATATATATATATATATATATATATATATATATACGCGAGCTCCAGAGAAGAGAAGAACTGCTGGCCCCAAGAGGACAAACAGAATTCTTCTGTCTCTCTTTGTTGTAGAGACACCGCAACTGTCTCCTTTTGTTCTACTACAGTCGCATTCACTGTCTCCTTTTCTTTTACGTCTATGTATTTATATTTATTTATTGTGTTTGTATCTTTAATATAATTTAATATATATCATAATAACGATGACAAACGGAAAACAATTAAATTTAAACACTTGTTTCTGTACCAACTTTTT
>NW_013569177.1:9667-9902 GCF_000499745.2 Eimeria mitis | reverse complement strand
TTTTTTTTTTTTTTTTTTTTTTTTTTTTTTTTTTTTTTTTTTTTTTTTTTTTTTTTTTTTTTTTATACACCCGCAATTTAGGCAATAACAATTCGACAGAAGAAATATAAAAAACAGATGCAGTTAAAACAAAAACAACAAAGACGAAGTAAATTAGATAGAAAAAAAAACAAGTGTAAAACAAATGCAGGGGTAGACTGGCCTTTGCCCCTGCGTCTACAGGTCTCGCTACCTC
>NW_013569177.1:8888-9529 GCF_000499745.2 Eimeria mitis | reverse complement strand
ATATATACATATATATATATATATATATATATATATATATAGTGTGCGCCGATTGCTGCATGCATGCATGCATCAGGATGAAAGCGTTGAATTCTGTTTTCGTTTGTTGGCTGTTTGGATAGAGAGAGAGGGAACAGTTGTGTTCTTAACTAGAGCCAGAATATTAGGGTTTAGGGTTTAGGGTTTAGGGGATCGATAAGCAACGGAGCTTTAATGTTTTTTCACAGTTTGCGTGCTTTTCTTTTCTGAATTTTGAATGAAAAAAAAAAAAAATTAATTACTACAAATACAACAAATACAGATACAGAAGGAACAAATACAGATACAGAAGGAGGAGGAGTGCAGCTGCTGCTGGTTTAGGGTTCAGCAATACACCCCAAATAAAGCTTCACAGGCGTCAGTTATTCTATGATAAATTAATTAAAGAATAAAAGAGAAAACGGAAAATAAATAAATTTAAGGAAGGCACACCACCATAGAACGGTCGACGGCGCGAGGCAGCCAGGCGGGTGGACCTTCTGTATTAATTAATTATTTCTGACGCCAAGAACATCTTTAATTTACAAAATTAAGTTTATTTTATGGTTTAAATTTAATTTATTTATTTAATTTTAATGTATTTCGCCGTCGATCAGAAAACG
>NW_013569177.1:8144-8534 GCF_000499745.2 Eimeria mitis | reverse complement strand
CTTCTTCCCTCTCCCTATCGAGGTGGCCCCCGGCTGGCCTTTGTGTTTCTCTTTGTTTGTCTCTGCGTCTGTTTCTCCGTTTCTTTTTTCCCTTCTCCTGCCTCTGCGCTTCGCAGCAATGCTAAACCTACAGATTCCACTGGTAGGTTGCGTCTGCTGCTGCTGCAGTTGCTGCTGCTGCTGCTGCTGCTGCTGCATCTGCTGCAGCAAGCCATGCGAGGCGTGCAGCAGTTTAGGCCTCACCGGCTGATCTTTGGCGGCTCAGTTTTCCTTCGTAGGATATTGAATAGATTGTCTAGGATTTAGACCCTAGGGTTTAGGGTTTAGGGTTTAGGGTTTAGGGTTTAGGGTTTGTGGCTGTGCCCTGCAGTGGAGAGTTCAGTGGCATTT
>NW_013569177.1:6619-6785 GCF_000499745.2 Eimeria mitis | reverse complement strand
TATATATATATATATATATATATATATATATATATATATATATATATATACAAATATAAATATAAATATATATATGTTGCGTTGTGTTGTGTATATATAGGGGTCTCCATCTTCCTGCATCTGGCGTCGTATCTTCATCTTCGGGTGTATTGCATCGGGGTGTATC
>NW_013569177.1:6165-6519 GCF_000499745.2 Eimeria mitis | reverse complement strand
CAGCAACAGCAGCAGCAGCATACATATATATATATGTATATATATATATATATATATATATATATATATACAAATATATATATAAATATAAATATAAATATATATATGTTGTGTTGTGTTGTGTATATACAGGGGTCTCCATCTTCCTGCATCTGGCGTCGTATCTTCATCTTCGGGTGTATTGCATCGGGGTGTATATGCAGAACCATCAATAAAAACAGAAAAAAAATTAATTTTAGTTATAGATATAGATGATCCCTTTATAGGGACTGATGCTAGACTCATACAAATAAAAGTACAGCCAGAGGCTTGTACTGTACACGCAGAAAACGCATGCACTATACAGTGGCTACT
>NW_013569177.1:5690-6063 GCF_000499745.2 Eimeria mitis | reverse complement strand
TATATATATATATATATATATATATATATATATATATATATATATATATGTATATATATATGTATATATGCAGAGAGAGAGGGTTTGGGGTAACACACAAAAATTTAAACAGATAAATAGATAGAGATAGAGAGACAGAGAGAGAGAGAGCTAGATGGGTGGATGGATAGCTAGAGAGGGCTTCCTATATAGAAATATAGATAGATATACATCTAGCTAGCTAGCTAGCTGGCTAGCTAGCTAGCTAGCTAGCTAGCTAGCAATCGAATGCAGGGGTGTAGAGAAAAAAAATTATATTAGCTTCAACAAGCAGTTAATATTTAAGCCTGAGACAGATGCAGCGAGAAAAGAGAAAAGAATATATATATATATA
>NW_013569177.1:5393-5590 GCF_000499745.2 Eimeria mitis | reverse complement strand
ATATATATATATATATATATATATATATATATATATATATATATATATATATATATATTTGTGCTGGGGTGTATGTACAGCTGCGTTGCCTCACCGGATTCTGTTGCTGGGTTTTTCTTCGCCCGCCGGCAACAAATTTGAATTCGATGATTTGTTAAAAAAAATACAAAAAAAACCCATGGATGTAGACCTCAGGC
>NW_013569177.1:4685-4930 GCF_000499745.2 Eimeria mitis | reverse complement strand
TATATATATACATATACAAACCACCTCCTCTCTATTTATATATATTTATTTTTTTTTTTTGTTTCTTTATAAAGGTATATCTCTGCCTCGTTTCTTTGAGGCTCATTCTGCTTTCTTTAATGACGCCACCGGAAAATTTGCGGCTGTACCTTCTTGGCAAGGCTTCGCTGTGAGTTCATATAAATAAATAAATATATAAATAAATAAATAAATAAATAAATAAATAAATTAGTAAATAAATACAT
>NW_013569177.1:3405-4623 GCF_000499745.2 Eimeria mitis | reverse complement strand
TATATATATATTTTTTTTTTTTTTTATATACTGTCTCCGTCTGTCTGTTCTCGTCGTTGTTATTTGTCTCTTTCTGTTTGCTCCTTTCCTTACCGACTGTCTCCTTCTGTCTCCCCGCTAATATATTGCTGTGGGGTGTTTTCATCATATTACTCTGTTTGTGTATTTGTTTAGTTCTCTGTTTTTTTGTTTTTGTTTTTTTGTCTTTTTCTTTTTTTCTTTTTCCTTTTTTCTTGTCTGTACACCTCAATAACTCGGGGCTGCTCGGAATACACTGGGGTCCCCGTTATATGCCGTTTGGGTGCAACTCGAAGCAGCCAGCTAGCTAGCTAACTAGCTAGCTAGCTAGCTAGCTAGCTAGCTAGCTAGCTAGCTAGCTGGCTAGCTAGCTGGCTAGCTGGCTAGCTAGCTAGCGGCTAGCTAGCTGGTGTCGTACAGCGAACTGTCGGCTCTGCCGCAGACTGGGTGTTGTGTTGGGTGTAGAGTTGGTGATTGAGGGTTTCGAGCCTCAAGGGTTCAGGTGTTCTTCTCTAGGGTTTAGGGTTTAGGGTTTGTGTGTGTGTGTGTTGCTGCTGCTGCAGCTCGTAAGCCACAAGCCCGGTGAGGGCAGCGCCGGCTACGTGGGGGCCCCTCTGGTGGAGCTTCCCCCCAACGCAACAGCAGCACAGAAAGCAGCAGCTTTAAGAATAAGCAGAGAAACAAACGAAGAGATAGACGGTGTATCGACACCTGAACACGGCGGCGAGTCACCGGGCGCCGGCGGCAGAGTCAGTGCCTCCACTATATTCAAATATGTCCTCGCTAGCCTCCTCTTTATAGGCCTCATTGTGGGGGTTGCTGTCACCGTATGCCCCTGCGCCAAAGCATCCAGCTAGCTAGCTAGCTAGCTAGCTAGCTAGCTAGATAGCTAGCTGGGTGGGTTGAGAGATAGACAGCTAGCTAGCTGCTTCAGCAACTAGCTAGCTGTGTGGGGGTATGATACTGTATTAGTATAACTTCTTTAGTCGCACCGCTAGCTGGCACACCCTGTATCGGGGATCTGTTGGCTAGCTGGTTGCAATGCAGCAGCTAGCGAGCCCTAGCTAGCTAGCTAGCTAGCTAGCTAGCTAGCTAGGTAGCTAGCTAGGCATCATATATGTACCCCAGTAGGGGGCTGAAATTGCTTTTAGGGAGACAAAAACACAACACAAGGACGCTCCTCCATCTTTTTACGTTTTA
>NW_013569177.1:2615-3305 GCF_000499745.2 Eimeria mitis | reverse complement strand
ATATGTACCCCAGTAGGGGGCTGAAATTGCTTTTAGGGAGACAAAAACACAACACAAGGACGCTCCTCCACCTTTTTACGTTTTCAGGCCAACAAGAAGATCAGAGTGGCAGCACAAAGCTCAGCGCCTGCGCACTTGGGGTGTACAGACACCGTAGACAGCCCCATGAAACCTAGACACAGGACACGGGCGGTCTATACTAACAAACAAACATCACATATTCTAGTCATGCGGGGGCCCCCCAAGCACAGGGGCCCCCCGCAGGGGGCCCCCTAGCACAGGGGCCCCCAACAACTGGGCTGGTGAGCCCTTCGTATAACGCGTTTCTGTCAAACCAGGCCGACGGCTCCTCTAGCTAGCTAGCTAGCCATCGAGGCTGCAGCATACAACTGCGCGGTAGCCCCGTGGCTAGCTAGCTATTGGGAGCTTCGGGCCCCAACACTTCCGGTGGCCTCTTTGTAGTGATGATAGTGAGACCACTCGAGGAACAAGCTCCTGGCTAGCTATATACCCAGCCAGCTAGCTAGCTCACATAGAGAGACAGCTAGCTGTGCGCCGAGCCAGCCCAGCAAGCTGCGCGTCTGTACACCCCAACTCATAGCACCAGCGGTGCGAAGGGAACGCTGTGTGTCTCGCCGCTGGTACGTTGAAGGGGAGCCAGCTAGCTGCAGCCAGCTAGCTGGCTAGCTA
>NW_013569177.1:2432-2575 GCF_000499745.2 Eimeria mitis | reverse complement strand
TATATATATATATATATATATATATATATATATATATATATATATATATATATATATATAGCTAGCTAGCCCGGCTTTGCTGGGTAAACCCCAGCCAGCTGCTGCTTCACTTTTTCCTGAAACAGCAGCAGATGCGTGATGGC
>NW_013569177.1:2162-2330 GCF_000499745.2 Eimeria mitis | reverse complement strand
CTTTCTCCCCTATCAACACCAACACCAACACCAACACCAACTATAACAATATAACAATATAATAATATAACAAGAACAACTGCAGCAGCAGCAGCAGCAACAGCAGCAACAGCAGCAGCATTTCCTGCTGCTGTCACTCACTCACTCGCTGCTGCTCCTCACACACAA
>NW_013569177.1:770-2088 GCF_000499745.2 Eimeria mitis | reverse complement strand
GGGCCCCCCCCCCCCGGGGGCCCCCCCGCCGGGCCCCCCCCCCCCGGGGGCCCCCCCTTCCGCTGCGTGATTCCGTCCTGTATCAAATAACAAATCTCCCAGCTCGTCAGCAGCAGCTCCTCCTCCTGCAGCAACCACCAACAGCAGCAGCAGCACAAGTAGTGGCGATATGGCACCACACAGCAGCAGCAGCAGAGCAGCCAGCAGCAGCAGAGCAGCAGCAGTGCGTCATCACCCAGCAGCAGCAGCAGCAGCAGCAGCAGCGAGAGCGAAACACCGCAGAGCTGTGTATCGCGTACCTCCAGTTTCGTGCGCGAGCGCAGCTTCAACAGATGGAGAGGAGGGGGCCCCCATTGTCTTTGGGGGCCCCCCGATCGTCCTGGGGGCCCCCCCCATCTTCTTGAGGGGGCCCCCACCCCCCTTTAGCGGGGCCTCCTGCAGCATGAGGGTCAGCTCCTCTGTCGTGCAGGGCCGCTGCAGCTTTGCTGCTGCAGCAGCCTCCAGCAGTTTGAGAGGATCTTGCTGCTGCAGCTGCTCTTGCTGGTGTTGTTTCTGCTTCTGTTTCTGCTGCTGCTGCTGCTGCTGCTGTTGCTGCTGCTGCTGCTGCTGCTTCGTCTCCTCAGCAACCGGGTGTTTGTGTCCGAGTTGCTGCAGCAAATCAAGAGGAAGCAGCGCAGCTCTCTGCATCTTTTGCTGCTTCTGCTGCTTCTGCTGCTGCGGCTCCAGCAGCTCATCTTTTATTCTTTCTTCACATCCCCCCCGCGTCTCGCTTGTTGTTGGCGTCACTGGGGGTACAGGTGCCAGCACTGCCCAGGGGCCCCCCGCCCTTGTGGTTGCTTTGGGGCCCCAGGGGCCCCAGGGGCCCCCCCCCGGCCACCCATCTCGCGATGAGGGGCCCCCCTGGGGGACCCCCATGCTAAGCAGAGACTGCAGGATGTCAGTATTCAAGCCCAAGTCAATCAGCCCCCCGCTGCTCCCCTTGGCGCCGTTGCGCGCCAGAGGCGAGGCCTGTTTGCTGCTGCTGCTGCTGCTGCTGCTGCTGCTGCTGCTGTTGCTATTGTTATTACTACTGCTATTGCTGCTGTTGTTGCTGCTGCTAGTACCACTGCTATTGCTGCTGCTGCTACTGCTGCTACTGCTGCTGCTGCTGCTCGAAGCACCAGCAGCAGCAGCAGCAGCAGAAGCAGCAGCAGCAGCAGCAGCAGGGCAACTCATCATCTCTCTAGGCAAGCTCGTCAACGGCTTTGGCCGCTTCTGCGACAAGAGGGTCTTTGCCACGTCCTCCGCCTGGCTGGATGAGGGGCCCCCATGGGGGCCC
>NW_013569177.1:554-741 GCF_000499745.2 Eimeria mitis | reverse complement strand
CAGGGGGGCCCCCCTGGGCCCCCCCGCCTGCTACTGAGGGGCCCCCACCAGACCACAGGGTATCGGCTCCTTCGCGCGCACACTGGTCCGGGCTGGCTGGGCTCTTAGCACTCACCGAGGAGCACGAGGGGGTCGTCGTGGATGTCGGCGAGGGGCCTGAGAGGTCTTCTATAGTGCAAGAGGGGGC
>NW_013569177.1:0-520 GCF_000499745.2 Eimeria mitis | reverse complement strand
TGGGGGCCCCCCCCCCCCATATATTCTGCGTATGAAGAAGCTTGCCGCTTACACCCCCCTCTATGGCTGCAGATACTCCCTCTTCCGTTAGTGTATTCTCTATGGAGCCTAACAGCTGCTGCTGCTGCTGCGGTGCTGCTGCTGCTGTTGTTGCTGTTGCTGCTGCTGCTGCTGATGCTGATGCTGAAGGTCGCTGTAGCAGCAATGGATTCTTCGGCAGTAATACCACCTGCTGCTGCTGTTGCTGCTGCTGCTGCTGCTGCTGCTGCTGTGGCTCGCTATCTTGAAATTCCTGCGGCTGCTGCAGCAAATGCTGCTGCTGGCGATGCAAGCCCAGCTGCAGCTGGCGGCCGCCTGAGCACAAAAAAAAACAACACTGTCTGTCTCCTCTCTTCTCTCTCTCTTTCTCTTTCTCTCTCTCTTCTTTCTCTTCTTTCTCTTCTGTCTCTCCTACTCTCACTATAAAAGGGGATACAAAGACACTCTAAAGACTACAGAAAAAGATATAATAACTATATAT
>NW_013569176.1:548-627 GCF_000499745.2 Eimeria mitis | reverse complement strand
AAATAAATAAAGAACCAAATAGATAGATAAATAGATAAAAAAAAACTAAATAAATAAATAAATAAATAAACAAACAATC
>NW_013569175.1:12386-12816 GCF_000499745.2 Eimeria mitis | reverse complement strand
CCCAGGGGGGGGGCCCCCCTGGTGTGCTGCAGGGTTTGGTAAGGGTTTAAGGTCCGGTAGCTGTGCTAGTCGGAGTTCATCTTCATCTGTCTCCTCATCTGTCTCCTTTTCTGTCTCCTTTTCTGTCTCCTTTGGGGGCCCCCCTGTCTCCTTTTCTGTCTCCTTTGGGGGCCCCCCTGTCTCCTTTTCTGTCTCCTTTTCTGTCTCCTCTTCTGAATCCAACTCAACCCGCACAGCGACACTTCCTGCTGGTACCCCTTCATCCTTGGGGGCCCCCCCAGGGGCCCCCCCAGCGGGGGCCCCCCCCGCAGGGGCCCCCTCCAGGGGGGCCCCCTCAGAGGAGGTCAGGGCTGCTGTGGGGGGCCCCCCATAGGGGGCCCCCCCATCATCCCAGGTACGGGGGGCCCCCGCAAGAGAGAAGCGAATGGCG
>NW_013569175.1:11886-12286 GCF_000499745.2 Eimeria mitis | reverse complement strand
GGCCCCCTCCAGGGGGGCCCCCTCAGAGGAGGTCAGGGCTGCTGTGGGGGGCCCCCCATAGGGGGCCCCCTCTTGGGGGCCCCCATCATCCCAGGTACGGGGGGCCCCCACAAGAGAGAAGCGAATAGCAGCTAATAGATGAGACCAAGGGGGGGCCCCCAGGGCCCCTGTCAGATGAGGTAAAGCTGCTGCTGCTGCTGGTGTTGTTGTTGCTGCTGCTGCTGCTGCTGTTGCTGCTCCTGCTGCTGCTGCTTCTGCTGCATGCTGCACCTCCTTTGCTTCTATCTGCTGCTGCACCACCGCCGCATCGCGCAGCAGCGGGTGTAGACTGAACACAGTCCAGGGGCCCCCCCAGGGGCCCCCAAGGGGCCCCCTCAAGGGGCCCCTCGGGGGGCCCCCA
>NW_013569175.1:11655-11786 GCF_000499745.2 Eimeria mitis | reverse complement strand
GAGGCAGCAGATGAGGAGAGCGCAGCAGCAGCTGGCTGTCTCTGAGGGGCCTGAAGACAAGGGGCCCCTCATCCTCTTCTTCTGCTGCTGAAAGGGTACTGGGGGCCCCCGTGTTGTTGGGGGCCCCTGCC
>NW_013569175.1:10886-11555 GCF_000499745.2 Eimeria mitis | reverse complement strand
TGCTTCTATCTGCTGCTGCACCACCGCCGCATCGCGCAGCAGCGGGTGTAGACTGAACACAGTCCAGGGGGCCCCCCAGGGGCCCCCGAGGGGCCCCCTCAAGGTGCCCCTCGGGGGGCCCGCCTGGGGGCCCCCCTGGGGGCCCCCCGGGGGGCCCCCCAAGGGGAGAAGCACCTGGCAGAGAGGCAGCAGATGAGGAGAGCGCAGCAGCAGCTGGCTGTCTCTGAGGGGCCTGAAGACAAGGGGCCCCTCGTCGTCTTCTTCTGCTGCTGAAAGGGTACTGGGGGCCCCCGTGTTGTTGGGGGCCCCTGCATGCGGTGGTGTAGAGGGTTTGGGGCCCCCTAATGCTGCAGCAGCAAACCCTTCTGCTGCTGCCATGCCGCAGCAACGCAGTATCTCCTCAGCAGCAAGAAGACGCAGATGAATACCCTCCATGAGCTGTGCTGCTTCCCAGTCTCCTAGAGACAAATCTCCTGCTGCTGCTGCTGCTGCTGCTGCTGCTGCTGCTGCTGCTGCTGGTTGTTGTTGTTGTTGTTGTGCTGCTGCTGCTGCTGCTGCTGCTGCTTTTGCTGCTGCTTTGTGCAGCAGAAAACGCAGCAGACAGAACGTCAAAGACACCTGCTGCTGCACCGACAGCTGCTGCTGCTGCTGCTCGCTAGCCCATCGCAG
>NW_013569175.1:10643-10786 GCF_000499745.2 Eimeria mitis | reverse complement strand
TCCCAGTCTCCTAGAGACAAATCTCCTGCTGCTGCTGCTGCTGCTGCTGCTGCTGCTGCTGCTGCTGCTGCTGCTGCTGGTTGTTGTTGTTGTTGTCGTGCTGCTGCTGCTGCTGCTGCTTTTGCTGCTGCTTTGTGCAACAA
>NW_013569175.1:10368-10543 GCF_000499745.2 Eimeria mitis | reverse complement strand
CAGCAGCGCATGCAGCAGCTGTACATACACCTCACGCAACACTCTCTCCTGCTGCTGCTGCTGCTGCTGCTGCTGCTGCTGCTGGGGTTGCAAGACATCCGGGAACCTACAAGCTGAGCATGTGTCTCCTCTGCAGCATCTAATATCTGCATCTGCTGCTGCTGCTGCTGCTGCA
>NW_013569175.1:9712-10268 GCF_000499745.2 Eimeria mitis | reverse complement strand
CAGCAGCGCATGCAGCAGCTGTACATACACCTCACGCAACACTCTCTCCTGCTGCTGCTGCTGCTGCTGCACCTGCTGCTGCTGCTGCTGCTGCTGCTGCTGCTGGGGCTGCAAGACATCCGGGAACCTACAAGCTGAGCATGTGTCTCCTCTGCAGCATCTAATATCTGCGTCTGCTGCTGCTGCTGCTGCTGCTGCTGCAGCTGGTTTGCTGCTGTTGAGGGGCCCCTGAAGAGGGCACACCCCCCCCAATATATCAATCAGTGCAGCAGCAGCAGCAGCAGCAAAAGGAGCACCACCGTCTCTACCCAGCAGCTGAGCAGCATAATGTACTATAAGGGGGGGCCCCCCGGGGGCCCCCGCAACAGCAGCAACTGCTGCTTTTAGGCACCGCCAAGCCTCCAGCCCCCAAACCCCAAGAGGGTTCAAACCCTCAGGGGCCCCCCCAAGGGGGCCCCCCGGCTTGAGGGGTAGAGAGAAGAAGATGTTTAGGGTTTGAAATACTGCCTTAGATAGGGGGGCCCCCGAGGCCCCCCGCTGCAGGCAGCAGCGCAGC
>NW_013569175.1:9361-9459 GCF_000499745.2 Eimeria mitis | reverse complement strand
GCAGCGCAGCAGCAACGGGAAGGGCCCCACACCGCAAGACAAAGGTGTGCGTACACCCCACCAACCACTCTTGCTGCTGCTCTTGCTGCTGCTGCTGC
>NW_013569175.1:8649-9220 GCF_000499745.2 Eimeria mitis | reverse complement strand
GCCTCTGTGTGTCTCCTCCAGGCCTCCGCCAGGGCACTGGCGGCTCGCAGCAGCAGCTGGGGCCCCTCCAACTCAGCAGGGGGGCCCCCCGCTGTACCCTGGGGGGCCCCCCAACCGGGGGGGGCCCCCAGGGGGGTTGCTGCAGCACAGAGATCAGGGAGAGTCAGCAGCTGACGCATCACTGCAGCAGCAGAAGTTATAGAGGTGCCTCCTGCTGCTGCTGCTGCTGCTGCTGCTGCTGCACGCTTGCAACCGTCGCAGCTGCAAGACCCCTCGCTGCTGCTGCTGCTGCTGCTGTTGCTGCTGCTGCTGCTGTTGCTGCTGCTGCTGCTGTTGCTGCTGCTGCTGCTGCTGCTGTTGAGAAGCAAACATTCAACTGCGCAGCTCTCATAGAGAAACCGCCGCAATACTTTCCATACAATTATTTCTCCCCTGCTGCTGCTGCTGCTGCTGCTGCTGCTGCTGCTGCTGCTGCTGCTGCTGCTGGGCTCTGAGCCGCGGAGTCTCCTGAGCAGCAGAAAGGCCCGCAGGGTCTCCAACAGCCGCCAGGCAGGCAGACGTGGTGCTGCGT
>NW_013569175.1:8405-8549 GCF_000499745.2 Eimeria mitis | reverse complement strand
GCTGCTGCTGCTGCTGCTGCTGTTGCTGCTGCTGCTGCTGCTGCTGCTGTTGCTGCTGCTGCTGTTGCTGATAGGACTGCACCGACAGCAGCAGTCTGCCGGGGTGAAGAGATCCAGAAGGGCTTCTTCTTCTTTGTTTGCTGT
>NW_013569175.1:8099-8305 GCF_000499745.2 Eimeria mitis | reverse complement strand
GCTGCTGCTGCTGCTGCTGTTGCTGCTGCTGCTGCTGCTGTTGCTGCTGTTGCTGCTGCTGCTGTTGCTGATAGAACTGCACCGACAGCAGCAGTCTGCCGGGGTGAAGAGATCCAGAAGAGCTTCTTCTTCTTTGTTTGCTGTCTGCTGCTGAGATACACTCGCAGCAGCAGCAGCAGCAGCAGCAGCAGCAGCAGCAGCAGGAG
>NW_013569175.1:7178-7999 GCF_000499745.2 Eimeria mitis | reverse complement strand
TCTTCTTTGTTTGCTGTCTGCTGCTGAGATACACTCGCAGCAGCAGCAGCAGCAGCAGCAGCAGCAGCAGGAGCAACAGCAGCAGCATCAGCAGCAGCATCGAGTTGCTGCAGGATACGAAGACAGGCCCAACCAAGGTCACTGGGGCCCAAAGCAGAATTCTGAAAGACAGTATAAAGAATTTGCTGCTTCTGTTGCTGCTGCTGCTGCTGCTGCTGCTGTTGCTGCTGCTGCTGCTGCTGTTGCAGTTGCTCCCGCTGCAACATCATCTCCTGCATCTGCTGCTGCTGCAGCAAATGCTGCTGCTGCTGCTGCTGCTCCTGCTGCAGCTGCTGCAGGCTATGCTCTAGGGCCCTCGAAGCCCCCACAGCTGTCTTTGTTATTTTCTCTTCTTTCTTGCTGGGGTGTATAGACAGCAACTCTTCCTTTGGGGGCCCCCCGGGGGCCCCCCAGGGGGGCCCCGGGGGCCCCCCGAGGGGCCCCCTGGTATTGTTAGAAACAGAATACATCCTTTTAAATTCTTTTAATTCCTCTTGGGGGCCCCCAATGAGAGAAGAAACCCAGGGGGGCCCCCAGCTGAGGCAGCAGCAAGGGGGGGGGGGCCCCCTGAAGCAGCAGGAGGGGGGCCCCCAAGGGTACTGATTAAGTTTAGTGTTTGGAGGGAAGATGCAGCAAAAGAAAAGAAAAAACAAAAATAAAATAAAAAGCAAATATAAAAAGGGGTTGGGGGCCCCCTATGCTCACAGAAGGAGAAGTAGGGGGGGCCCCTAAGGAGGCTCAGCAGGGCACAGCAGCAGCAGCAGCAGCAGCAGCAGCAGCTG
>NW_013569175.1:6285-6916 GCF_000499745.2 Eimeria mitis | reverse complement strand
AAAACAAAAATAAAATAAAAAGCAAATATAAAAAGGGGTTGGGGGCCCCCTATGCTCACAGAAGGAGAAGGAGGGGGGGCCCCTAAGGAGGCTCAGGAGGGCACAGCAGCAGCAGCAGCAGCAGCAGCAGCAGCTGCTGCTCCTGCTGCTGCTGCTGCTGCTGCTGCTCCTACACAAATAGCTCAATTTGTTTTTTTCTTTTTATTTTTTTGCCTGAAGAAGATCCCCCGGTCCCTGTATCGTTAAATTTTTGAGGGTTTTCTAGGGTTTAGGGTTTAGGGTGTATTTAGGGTTTAGGGTTTAGGGTTTAGGGTTTAGGGTTTGTTAGAATGTCGAAGAAGAACAGCCGCAAAGCAAACAACAAAAGAGTGCAGCATCTGATACTACAAGAAAAAAAAGAAGAGAAAAAAAGAGAAGAAAAAATAAAGAGAAAGGAGGGTTTGAGGCAGCTCACCACACTCGTATACAAACCCTAAACCCTAAACCCTAAACCCTAAACCCTCAAACCCTAAACCCTAAACCCTAAACCCTAAACTCTGCTCCGGAAGAAGCATATGTAGAGCCTTCAAACCTCGCAACTCACAAACCCTAAACCCTACACAACACGCCGCAGCAATCAACACTAAACCCC
>NW_013569175.1:5378-6185 GCF_000499745.2 Eimeria mitis | reverse complement strand
CTAAACCCTAAACCCTAAACCCTCAAACCCTAAACCCTAAACCCTAAACCCTAAACTCTGCTCCGGAAGATGCATATGTAGAGCCTTCAAACCTAGCAACTCACAAACCCTAAACCCTACACAACAAGCCGCAGCATTCAACCCTAAACCCCAAACCCTAAACCCTAAACCCTAAACCCTAAACCCTCACTGACCACACCATCCTTCAAACCCTATAAAAAACCCTAAACCCTAAACCCTAAGTAGGCAGAAACATATCAGTATTTCCTTTCTATCCAAGCACACGTGGGGAGCTTCCCTCAACCCTAGGGTTTAGGGTTTAGGGTTTAGGGTTTAGGGTTTAGGGTTCAATGCTTCGGGTGTATGTACAGCTCAAATCCGTCGATATCGCAAAGGACTCAAAGGACGAATCCCCAGACCAGGGGGCCCCCTCAGAGGCCCCCCCAGGGGCCCCCACGGGGGCCCCCCCAGGGGGCCCCCCAGGGGCCCCCACGGGGGCCCCCATGGGGGCCCCCCCGAAGCAGGTGTCGACGATCCACAGCAAAATGGTAATACAAAAAACAGCCAACATGTGGGGGCCCCGGGGGCCCCTGTATTGCTCAAGGGGCCCCCAGGGGCCCCCAGGGGCCCCCGTGCTGCAGTAGCGGGTTCAGGGGGCCCCCCGAGGGTTTAGGGGGCCCACTTGGGGGGTTGAGGGGGGGGGGCTGTTGCAGAAACCCTAAACCCTAAACCCTAAACCCTTTTTTTTTGTGTTTGCAGCGGGCGTTGGCCTCGAAGGGTCAGAAGGAAGCGATGGATACAGACGGC
>NW_013569175.1:5024-5278 GCF_000499745.2 Eimeria mitis | reverse complement strand
AGCAGCAGCAGCAGCAGCAGCAGCAGCAGCAGCAGCAGCAGCAGCAGCAGCAGCAGCAGGAGTTTAATGTCAGGTGTACGTACACTGAAGACAATAAAAAAGAAAAAAGTTTTATTAGAGTCAAAGATAGGGGGCCCCGGTATAGCAAAGGGGGCCCCCAAGGTGCTTATACACCCCAACAAAAAAAAAAAAATAAATAAAATATATCTCCTTTCTGGTTCTTTGTCTCCTAAACAAGTTCAATCCAGATATAA
>NW_013569175.1:4852-4924 GCF_000499745.2 Eimeria mitis | reverse complement strand
TTTTTTTTGTGTTTGCAGCGGGCGTTGGCCTCGAAGGGTCAGAAGGAAGCGATGGATACAGACGGCCCCCAA
>NW_013569175.1:4439-4588 GCF_000499745.2 Eimeria mitis | reverse complement strand
CGAATACGTAAACCCTAAACCCTAAACCCTAAACCCTAAACCCTAGCAGATATAAAAATATCGTCAGAAGGGCTAACAAACGAATACGTAAACCCTAAACCCTAAACCCTAGACAAGTTCAATGCAGATATAAAAATATCGTCAGAAGG
>NW_013569175.1:4169-4339 GCF_000499745.2 Eimeria mitis | reverse complement strand
AAATATCGTCAGAAGAGCTAACAAACGAATACGTAAACCCTAAACCCTAAACCCTAAACCCTAAACCCTAAACCCTAGCAGATATAAAAATATAGTCAGAAGGGCTAACAAACGAATACGTAAACCCTAAACCCTAAACCCTAAACCCTAAACCCTAGACAAGTTCAATC
>NW_013569175.1:3712-4069 GCF_000499745.2 Eimeria mitis | reverse complement strand
CGAATACGTAAACCCTAAACCCTAAACCCTAAACCCTAAACCCTAGCAGATATAAAAATATCGTCAGAAGAGCTAACAAACGAATACGTAAACCCTAAACCCTAAACCCTAAACCACACAAAAGACACTCGAAGCCGTAAACCCTAAACCCTTAACCTTAAACCCTAAACCCTAAACCCTTATCCTTGAACAACACAGAGGACCCTCAAAACCCTAAACCCTAAACCCCACGGCAGGCGTCCAAAACCCTAAACCCTAGAGACAGTTGATGATGCAGACAGGAGACACGAGACAGTTGTTGAGGGTTTAGGGTTTAGGGTTTAGTAAGAATACGAGCCATGAATACACTGTATACGC
>NW_013569175.1:2713-3612 GCF_000499745.2 Eimeria mitis | reverse complement strand
AAACCACACAAAAGACACTCGAAGCCGTAAACCCTAAACCCTTAACCTTAAACCCTAAACCCTAAACCCTAAACCCCACGGCAGGCGTTCAAAACCCTAAACCCTAGAGACAGCTGATGATGCAGACAGGAGACACGAGACAGTTGTTTAGGGTTTAGGGTTTAGGGTTTAGGGTTTAGGGTTTAGTAAGAATACGGGCTATGAATGCACTGTATACGCAAACCCTAAACCCTAAACCCTAAACCCTAAACCCTCGATAGTGTTTTGTTTACGCAGGGAAAGGAGCCATCACAGTAACTCCAATGGAGCTTCAGTAACATTGTTTTCTAATTTGCTGCTGCTGCTGCTGCTGCTGCTGCTGCTGCTGCTGCTGCTGCTGCTGCTGCTGCTGCTGCTGGTCCTAGGGATTTCCTCCATAGGAGAGAGCAGTTGCAGCAGCAGCAGCAGCAACAACAACAGCAGCAGCAACAACAGCAGCAAGAACAGCTGCAGCAGCAACAACCGCAGTATCAATAGCAGTAGCAGCAACAGTAACGGCAGCAGCAACAGGAGCACCAGCAGCAGCAGCAGCAGCAGCAGCAACCGCAGCAGCAGCAGCAGCAGCAGCAGTGACAGAGACACAGCAAACGAACAATTTTATTATTTGTTTTGTGTTTGTCTCTCGCTAAAGAGACAGACAAAACCCTAAACCCTAAACCCTAAACCCTCAATTCTTTTTCTAGGGTTTAGGGTGTTATCGTAGCATATCTGATTGGTTTTGGGGGATTAGGGTTTAGGGTTTAGGGTTTAGGGTTTAGGGTTTGTTGAGTCAGAGAGAGACAAACAGAAACACCCGTCAAGAATATAAAATAAAAAATAAAAACAAAAAAAAGGTATAAATAAAGATAAAAATTATATAC
>NW_013569175.1:2462-2671 GCF_000499745.2 Eimeria mitis | reverse complement strand
ATATATATATATATATATATATATATATATATATAGAGAGAGAGAGAGAGAGAGAGAGAGAGAGAGAGGGGTAAGGGAGACAAAAGAAGAGACAAAAGCATTTATTTAATGTATAATATATAATATAATATAATTAATATATAATATATTATATAATATATATTAATAGGTGCAATAAAGGAGACAAAAGGAGACAGAAAGAGACAGAG
>NW_013569175.1:1606-2362 GCF_000499745.2 Eimeria mitis | reverse complement strand
ACAAAAGAAGAGACAAAAGCATTTATTTAATGTATAATATATAATATAATATAATTAATATATAATATATAATATATTATATATTAATAGGTGCAATAAAGGAGACAAAAGGAGACAGAAAGAGACAGAAAGAAAGAAAGAAACAAAAGGAGACAAAAGGAGACAGAAAAAAACAAAAGGAGACAGAAAGAAAGAAACAAACAAAAGGAGACAGAAAGAGAAACAGAAAAAGAAACAAAAGGAGACAAAAGGAAATAAAAAAGAAACAAAAAAGGAGACAAACGGAGACAAAAGGAGACAGAAAGAAACAGAAAGAAAGAAACAAAAAAAAGGAGACAAAAAGAAACAAAAGGAGACAGAAAGAGACAGAAAGAAACAAAAGGAAACAAAAACAAAAAGGAGTCAAAAGGAGACAGAAAGAGACAGAAAGAGGTAAAAGGAGACAAAAGGAGACAAAAAGAAACAAAAGGAGACAAACAAAAGGAGACAAAAGGAAATAAAAAAGAAACAGAAAAAGAAACAAAAGGAGACAAAAGGAGACAAAGGGAGACAAAAGGAGACAGAAACAAAAGGAGACAAAGGGAAATAAAAAAGAAACAAAAAAGGAGACAAAAGGAGACAAAAACAGAAACAGAAAAAGAAACAAAAGGAGACAAAAAGAGACAAACAAAAGAAGACAAAAGGAGACAAAAGGAAATAAAAAAAACAAAAAAAAACAAAAAAGGAGACAAAAGGAAACAAAGGAGACAAAAGGAG
>NW_013569175.1:494-1506 GCF_000499745.2 Eimeria mitis | reverse complement strand
AGAAAGAGAAACAGAAAAAGAAACAAAAGGAGACAAAAGGAAATAAAAAAGAAACAAAAAAGGAGACAAAAGGAGACAGAAAGAAACAAAAGGAGACAGAAAGAAACAGAAAGAAAGAAACAAACAAAAGGAGACAAAAAGAAACAAAAGGAGACAGAGAGAGACAGAAAGAAACAAAATGAAACAAAAACAAAAAGGAGACAAAAGGAGACAGAAAGAGACAGAAGGACGTAAAAGGAGACAAAAGGAGACAAAAAGAGACAAACAAAAGGAGACAAAAGGAAATAAAAAAAAAACAAAAAAAGAAACAAAAGAAACAAAAGGAGACAAACAAAAGGAGACAAACAAAAGGAGACAAAAGGAAATAAAAAAAACAAAAAAAACAAAAAAGGAGACAAAAGGAGACAAAAGGAGACACCACGTGCTTACATAACTCTATAGGATCTCCTTCTATACTTCTATCTATATACACACAAATATATATATATATATATATATATATATATATGTATATATATATATGTATATATATATATGTATGTATGTATGTATATGTAGGCATGCTGCTGCTGCTGTTGCTGCTGCTGCTGCTGCTGCTGCTGCTGCTGCGCCTTGTGTGTGGTGTTTTTGTTTTATTTTCCCCCTTATAAAAGAAAATTAAAATAAAAAATAAAAAAATACACAAAACACAAATAAAAATAAATTAATAATTAATATAAACCCCTTTATATCACGCCGTTACCAGCCTGCTGCTGCTGTTGCTGCTGCTGCTGCTGCTGCTGCTGCTGCTGCTGCTGCTGCAGCACACCATAGCATCGGTATTAAAATTAACATTTTAATATAAATATTTTCATTTCCTTTTTCTTATTTATTTTATTTTTATTTTTATTTTTTATTTTTTATTTTATTTTATATTTTATTTTATATTTTTATATTTTGGTTGGGTTAAGTATAGGTTAAAGCAGCAGCAGCCAGAGCAGGAGCAGCAGCAGCAGCAGCAGCCAGAGCAGGA
>NW_013569175.1:0-244 GCF_000499745.2 Eimeria mitis | reverse complement strand
CAGCAGCAGCAGTAGCAGTAGCAGCAGCAGCAGCAGCAGCAGCAGTAGCAGCAGCAGCAGCAGCAGCAGCAGTTGTCGATGCTTTTGTTTTCTTTGTTTTTGTTTGTAAACAACCTAAGAAATCCTGGATTCTACGGAGGGGGTAAGCTTATATCTTTATAGCATTTAGTTCTAGCTCTGCTGCTGCTGCTGCTGCTGCTGCTGCTGCTGCTGCTGCTGCTGCTGTTGCTGCTGTTGCTGCTGC
>NW_013569174.1:477-629 GCF_000499745.2 Eimeria mitis | reverse complement strand
CTCCTCGCGAAGAAGAGGGAAAACAACAACGTCTTTACGCACTTCCTGTGAAAACGCATGCTAAGTGGTTGCCGACGTTTTTGCCGTTGCACGACACGGGCAAATCCTGCAGGGATCCTACTCCAACTAAGCCAACACAAGACGGATGCAAC
>NW_013569174.1:0-160 GCF_000499745.2 Eimeria mitis | reverse complement strand
GCGCTCAACAAAACCAGACACGTACGTACTTCCCGCCACCTCAGCATCACCGCCTCAACGCCGCCAAGGTGCCTAAACAGCAACATCAACAGCGTCTACCCGTACCCTCTGCTTACTGTCTGAACCCAACAATGGATATTCGCAACGAACCTGCAACACT
>NW_013569173.1:452-629 GCF_000499745.2 Eimeria mitis | reverse complement strand
TTAGGGTTTAGGGTTTAGGGTTTAGGGTTTAGGGTTTAGGATGCTGACCCTGCAGGAATTCAGTTTTAGGGTTTAGGGTTTAAGGTTCCTGCAGGAATTTAATGAAGAGCTGAAAGAGACATACGGCAAGGATTTGACGGACGTCGCCCAGTATGCTCGAGACAGTGAGCAAACCCT
>NW_013569173.1:0-145 GCF_000499745.2 Eimeria mitis | reverse complement strand
ATCTCAAGTTGACCGCATTTTCGAGGACTTCGATGGAGACGTAAACCCTAAACCCTAAACCCTAAACCCTAAACACTAAACCCTAAACCCTAAACCCTCATCATATATTAAGCACCTCATGTGTGTATTTTGGAGACGAATGTGT
>NW_013569172.1:295-629 GCF_000499745.2 Eimeria mitis | reverse complement strand
TGCTGCTGCTGCTGCTGCTGCTGCTGCTGCTGCTGCTGCTGCTGCTGCTGCTGCTGCTGCTGCTGGGTCTGCCCCACAAGGAGGTGAAGAAACACCTGTCTGCTGAAAGACAGGGTGGGGGCGCAGGAGCATCTAAACCCTAAACCCTAAACCCTAAACCCTTATCCTTAAACCCTAAACCCTAAACCCTTCTGGCCCCACAAACCCTACCAAGCACTACTAGGGTTTAGGTTTTAGGGTTTAGGGTTTAGGGTTTAGGGTTTAGCTTGTGGATGATGATGGCTGCAGAAGAGCAACCCTCAAGAAGGAACGCAAATACTCCTGCTTGCTGCAG
>NW_013569172.1:0-255 GCF_000499745.2 Eimeria mitis | reverse complement strand
AGCAGCAGCAGCAGCAGCAGCAGCAGCAACAGCAGCAGCAGCAGCAGCAGAAGCAGCAGCAGCAGCAGCAACAGCAGCAGCAATACAGCGTTTCTCTTCTTTCTAGCCTGCTGTCTCTGTTTGTTTTTGTTTTTCTTTTTTTAATAAAATTTATTATTCTTACTGTCATTAGTATCCTTATCTTAATGGTAATTTGTTGTATATAGATGCATGTATATATACATATATATATATATATATATATATATATATATA
>NW_013569171.1:10838-11473 GCF_000499745.2 Eimeria mitis | reverse complement strand
TCAGAGGCAGACTTACAAAAGGAGAGCAGCATCACCACCCCCAACGTCATCACCAGGATTCAAGGGAGGCAACCCCCGATCCCAAACCTGCAGCAGACTATGATGACCTCCTCCGGAAGAAACTGTGGACCCTGGGGTCTCTGCCAGATCACGCCATGGTGGTGAAAGTACCATCGCAAGTCGGCAGACTGTCTTCTTGTATCTTCCCTCCTCTGCGGGCTTCACCCACCGGAGGCTCCAGAAGGGACCGCCGGGGGTGCGAGGATACGCCTCCCCTTACTGGGATTAAGGTATGATGAATTTGGCTTCTTGACTCGGCATCATTTCGTCCTTTTGTTTCTCTGTGTGCATCTCTTTTTCTCATTTTATTTTCTCTCTGGCTCCAGCTGACTGACTGTTTGCCTCAATGCTGGCCCCTGTTTGCATCTCACTTACGGCGCCCGTCATTGTCCCGTTATGCACCCAAGTAGTGCTGTGGTTACCTCTTGTGGCCTGTGTAGCTTGCCGCCATCTCTTTTGTCCTTGCCTTTCTCGTCGCTGTGACGGAGGTGCAGACAGCCAGTTTGCTGTTTGTGTGGTTGTGCCTGCTTCTGTACCAACATTTGTTTCTTAACATCGACATATGTGGCCGCAAC
>NW_013569171.1:7448-10791 GCF_000499745.2 Eimeria mitis | reverse complement strand
CCATCTAGCATGCCAGCGACGCAGCGTACACTGGAAAGCACGTGCATTGTGCGTTTTCTGGTGCAGCTGTTGCCCGTGGTGACTCCCAAAGGAGACGATACCCCCAGGAGGGCCTCTGTTCACGTGGTGGTGAACACAGAGTACGCGGGGAGCAGCAACAGTGAGCAGGATGGGGTGCCCTCAAACGGATTAGACGAGCTACAGGGCCGCGGGAGAGATGACAGCTACTACGTGCACCTCCGACAGCCCCATCACCGTCACCCACCGGGAGCCTACGGCAACACGGAAGGCTCACAGCGGAGAGAGTTGCACCCCGCAGCTGCTCCTAGCGCTGCTCCCCTCACAGCTGTGCGGTGGACTCGCCCCTCTCAGGAATCACAAGCAACAGCAGCAGGAACGAGGGGGAGTGCGATACCCTCAGGCCCAACAGAATCATACGCAAGCAAGGCAGCTACAGGATCAGCAGTCCCACCACCAGCTTCGAGAACAACTCCTACCATTCCAGGAAAGACAGTAATTTCAACTATCTCCGCGTGCAGCTGGTCAGATCCGCCTACTGTGAGAGCCTGTCCCATTCAAAAGTACCTCGCCCACACGCAACACAGGTTCGTTACGTCTTTGCTGCTGCTCCATATGGGCATACGTGCATGGATATTTCTATATATATATATATATATATATATATATATATATATATATATATATATATATATATATATATATATACAATATACACATATACTTCATATGATGCTCACACGCGCGTCTCAGATATGAGGCGTGAAGTAGTGCATCGCGCTTTTGTTTGTTTGAGTGGTGGTGTTATGTATGGGTTGGTATTCTGTCTCCTTTTTTGTCTTGCGAGCAGAGACCTCGGGGCGCTGTGCTTGGGGCCTGCGGCGAGCGCAGCGGAGGAGGAGGAGGAGCGGTTGGTGCGGTGTCTCTCGGGGTGCCACACCCGCCGGCCTGAGGGGGACCCTAACTTCTGTGCAGTGGACCACAAGCACGGCAAGCATGGAGAGGGGGCTTATCGAGATGCTCCTCGTTACGTTGCAATGAGTGACTGTCTAGGAGAATACCCGGAAATCATTGTACAAATATTGAGGGGCCCGTTGGGTCGGAGACACCCGGAGGTCGATTTGTTGCGGCTGCAAAAGGAGGCCAAGGCACCGAAAAAAACAGAAGAGCCAGGTAAGCCATCTTATATGCTCATCAGGGCTGGATGAGGCTGTCTCCCCTCAGCCTCATGCAACCCCGACTATGGATTTCTTCTCCCCGTGATTTTTCGGCTGGCACGGGGAGGCAGCAGCTCAGCTCTTTTCTTCTTCAGCTGTCCCCGCTGGCCTGCCTTCTCAGCTGATAGACGTATATACTGCGTGTATATCAACAACAACTGTGGCGTATCTCTGAATGTTTTTTTCTGCTATATTCCTCCAGGCTGCCGCTGGCTGTCCGTTACTTAGATGGAAGTTTCTGTAGCTGCTTAGCTATCTTTGCGTGCTTGTGTCTGTTGGTTTCTGTGGCAGTTCTGGATGCTGCATGCATCTTGAGCTACTGTCGCATGCATCTGCAGTCACTGTTGTGCTTGTTTATGTGTGTGTATGATGTGTGTGCGTGTGTGCGTGTGTGTTTTTTTTTTGAACTTCAGCTCGCACGGACTTGNTGTGTGTGTATGATGTGTGTGCGTGTGTGCGTGTGTGTTTTTTTTTTGAACTTCAGCTCGCACGGACTTGTGTTTGTGGATCGGGGCCTTCAGCATCCCGCGGGACGATAAACGCTACAGAGGTGGTGAAGATGCCTGGTTTTTAGACGCCTCTAAGAATGCGTTTGGAGTGGCAGACGGGGTGTCTGAGTGGGAGGATTTGGCTGGAATAAACCCTCAAGAATATGCGCAAGACCTTATGCAGGGCACGCAAGACGCCCTCGGCGCCATCCAAAAAGAGCAGCAATGCAAAAAGGGAAAGGCGAGCGACAAAAAACGAAACGGAGGAAATGAGACGGAAGCAGAAGAAGACACAGAGAAGACCACCAACAACCCCGCAGAGCTGGCGAAAGAAGCATTGACAAGGGCTTACCACAAGGCCCGCAACTTCGGCAGTAGCACTGCCATCGTGGGCGTCCTTGATGGAGACACGGGCCTATTTGGTATAGCACTGCACGCAAATACAGTCGCAGTTTGCTTCTCCCTAGATATGAATTCACGTTGTTTTCACTTTATAAAGAAATGCAAAACACCGGGGATAGATNTTGCTTCTCCCTAGATATGAATTCACGTTGTTTTCACTTTATAAAGAAATGCAAAACACCGGGGATAGATTTTGCAGCATTTTCACAACTTGAACTAGACAGAAGTATTGAAACCCTAGGTACTGTAGTGTGTATGCACAGCTGGGGTTTTACTCCTGAAGCGCACATGGGTATAAAGAAAAAAATCATCACTCCATAGATTATGGTTTAGGATATGGGGCATAGGGTCTAGGGCTTAGGGTTGGGGGGTGAGCGTATGGGGTTTGTCAGGTCTGGCTAACTTGGGCGACAGCAGCAGTTTGGTGTTGCGACGTCCCCGCGTCCGGGGTTCTTTGAGTCAGCTGAGCTTGGTGAAGAAAGTAAAGGAAATGCAGCACGGATTCAATGTACCCTTTCAGTTCGCTCACCTTCCAGGTCCGGAGGAGTGGGACGGCTTGTTGCAGAAGGTGCGTCGTGTGGTTACTCCTGTTATCGTAGACATTTGCATTTGTTATTATTTCGTTTTGGATGTCTCTTGTAGGTATTTNTGGTTACTCCTGTTATCGTAGACATTTGCATTTGTTATTATTTCGTTTTGGATGTCTCTTGTAGGTATTTTTTCTTTGCATCCTTATCCTCCTGTGGGCTGCCTTTGCACATGTGTTTGTATGCGCTGGGGCCGCCGTTCTTATGCATTCACTTTTCTTCCTCTCCCCCGTACCCCCAGCCTTCCCAGCCTTCACCTTCCCTGGCTGCTTCGGCTTCGTTCTGTTGCGATTCCCTCTAAGCATCTATGTTTTGTTGTTTTTCTGCAAAAGCAACCGAGAAAGAATGCGTCCGTTCGTGTGCTAATGTCTTTTCTGCTTCTGCTGCTGCTGCTGCTGATGTAGGGTTTGACTCGGCTTGTGGGCATAGCGAAGCAGGAGTACGGGCAGGGCCATGGGGGGCGCATCGGCGACGAGCCATCTGCAATTCAATCCACAAGTGTTCCTGTTCAAGATGGAGATCTGATTATCCTGGGAACAGACGGACTTTTCGACAATGTCTTTGACTTCGAAGTCCTTGCGCTCACGGGTAAGGGGCGCGGCACCTGGGGGGCTTCGCGCATACATGAGGC
>NW_013569171.1:4289-7370 GCF_000499745.2 Eimeria mitis | reverse complement strand
TAGGTCTTGCTGTATCTCCGCATGAAGCGCAAACTTTGCTCGAGGACGCTTCATTAGCAACTCCCCCAGAAGATGTTGCACGGGCCTTGGCCCTCGCAGCATACTGGAGGTCTCTTGACAAGTATGCGCAGACGCCGTTCTCGAAGGAGGCTCGGCGCTGCCAGAACAAACAGTCGCTCACTGTACAGACACCCGAAGGCACGGAGGGGGCCTCGCAGGCATCCCCAGCGCATGCAATGTTTTTGGCGGGGCTCCTTAGCGGTGGGAAAGAAGACGATATCACCGTCGCAGCCGCGTGGGTGTGCCGCAAAGATAGATGCGTATATACATCGGATGAGGGCGTAGACACTGGAGCAGATAAGCCCTCCCAGACACAGCCAGCGCAGTCACCCTCTTTACACCAGCAGCAACGGCGAACGAGGGAGGCAGCAGCACCTAGCAAGCGGAGGGACAAGGTTCAGAAAGATGCCCGTGGAGACAACGAAAATAGAAGACAGGAAGATGAGAGAGAACGCAGCAAGTAAAGCTTGGCCGCACTGTTTTTTCTGCCGCTCCTGCGGCTTCTGTGCCCCCTACCCGTGCCTCTATTCGTTCAACAATGCAATCAAGCCGGCGGGGAATCGCCCAAGCCGGCACACATGCATGCAGCAGCCAACTCCGCATGCCTGCGGAATGGATGTCGCAGTTTCGAGCCAAAGTGCCGGGACCTGCTGACGAAGGCGCGCAAGCGGAATGTGTACCCTACGTAGTACGCCTAAGGTGGGGTTGGTTTTTTCTAGCCTGCTGCAACCCCGCAGATAAAGATAGCAGCATTTTGTGTATGCATTTAAGCGCCATTCGACAGGCAGCTTAGCAACACAAACACTTCTGCTGCTGCAGCCCGGTCTGCTGCGGCACTGCTGCCCCCACAGATAGTTGCAAGGGGCATAGCGATTGTTTTGCCTCCGGCTGCTTCTGGTTTTTGTTACTCAATCCTTAAACATGNTCAGGACAGCGAGTAGCTCCACCTTAGGCCCAGCACGCGAGACAGCATATTGAAGCTCAATTACCTCATGAAGTATTGATCTCATACGGTAAGTTCTTTACCTGAATCTACTTTTTAAGTGTCTATTTAGCTTTTTTAAACTTTAGTTTTAACCTTAAAAACACAAAAATTATATGTGAATTGTCGTATGCTAACTGCTGCAAATTATAATCAGGTATTTACTACATATGGCTTAGCCTACTTATACATGAAACGAGAAAGCCAAGTTCCGACTCACCCAACAACTGCTTAGTATTCCCAGGCCGGATACGATCATATAATACTACAGCAATATAAATTAAATGCAATTTCTTCTGGGGGGTTGAGATTTGATTCGTTGATTGCGGGACGTTTTTATGTTCATATTCAAGACTACTTGCTTAAATTTCGTTCTTATACGCAACGAGAGAAAGATATTGCACTGTAGATTTCGTATTCTATTCTCATTTCCGGTGTTCCTGGTATTTATCTATTTAATTTTTGCCGTCACAGAAGCTGGTACAACCGCCGTTTCTGTGGTTTCATCAATCTGTTGAGGTGTTGAAAGCGCCGAGCTATTAATTTTCATTACCTTTTTTTCGATGTTACACCTGTACCATGCCCCTTATATAATTGATACGACTTGCATTAGTCCTGCAGAGAGAATAGTTAGCATATGAAGTGGCTACGTTCCTACTATGTAGTGCTAGTTTTCTCTAGGTTAGGTATTCTGATCTCCGGTAAAGCTACTACTGCTACTACTACCCTAAACCCGAAACATTCAGGGGGGTTTTCTAGCTCTAGTTGCCGTTTGCTTTACTGCTATCCCAGTTAGTGAATACCTAGGTATAGCAATATGTATGAATGATGGATTTTTACTTACCACTTAGTACGGAAGTTCAGCGTACTATATAATACAGATAGTCAAGTTGGTACCGAATAAAGCCTAGCCACGTCCTATACTGGCAGTTTGTAGAAGTTTGCGGGCTAACATTCCACTCCCCTTCCCCGTGCGAACTCATTTTGGGCTACAATATTCCTTCTTCTTGGCTATGCCGAGTTGAGCAACGGAAACTAACTAGATTCATCGCACCACGTCGACAAGCTCGGTAAATACCGGTCAGTAAAGACTAGCTGCGTTCTAATTGAGCACCTTTATCTTGAGAGTATATATATATATATATATATATATATATATATTATGTAACATACACCTGACTGAACTATGCAAGAGAATAACTTTCGCGGACCAAGCAGAAACTCGTTGACGTAGTAACCTAATTCAGACTGGGTTTCCTATCAAGGTCATTTACTGTAGTTATCTTTCAGCCCAGTTTTGCTTAGAACATTTCAATACACCAGGGTTTAAGCTCTTACTTAAATACAGTAAAATTTAGCGTGCACTTATAAATGAAGGTTCGTGCCCCGCGATTGCTTTCTTCATTCCAATATCCCTCTGGTGGGCTGTCTACCCAGCAAGGCGACCGTAGAGTGGTGGAATTGTTATGAAAAAGGAAAAAGTGGCTGCGCAGCGGCCATATCATCACTCAGGTCAGGGGNGAGTGGTGGAATTGTTATGAAAAAGGAAAAAGTGGCTGCGCAGCGGCCATATCATCACTCAGGTCAGGGGACAAACCCTTCGCGCTGCTTGCGCTGTCTGTACAGCACACGATGAAGCCAAAACTTCAACCGCTTTCAAGGGAACAAGGATCAGGGATCCCTTGCACAGACAAACTAGAGATGGAGAGCTTGCTCCTGACTCCTCACGATGCCTAAAACCGTAGACCCTAAACCCTGCATGTTATATCATGCATCTAGAAGTTTAGATACGGTTGTTTTGTTTGGGCTGGTGCTTCTGGTGGTGACTATATATATATATATATATATATATATATACGGTCAGTCCTTCAGGTATCTTCTGAATGTGTCAATGACTCTGTCTGCATCTTCCGGTCTGTGGACTGCAGGTGCCTCATCTTCCCATCTCCGTTCCGCGGCTCTGTTTGCTGCATCTACGGCGAGCCTATCGGCTGCTTCATTTCCATATACACCGGAGTGACCCCTCACGTGGGAGAAGG
>NW_013569171.1:3951-4189 GCF_000499745.2 Eimeria mitis | reverse complement strand
AGTACACCCCCATACCAGCACGCGCAGACGACTGACCGTTGCGCAGACAAGCTCCGTCCGCATACACGTTGACGTCCTCCATGGTTTCAGAGCCTGTCTCTCGCCCTTGTTCCAGCTGTACAGACACCCCGGAGCACCAAGCTTCCTCTGTGCCAGCAGTACAAAACCCTCGGCTTTCGCTCGTCGAGAGACGCTGACGTGTGTATGGCCCTACAGAGAGTCCAGCAGAGCTCCTGAG
>NW_013569171.1:1558-3851 GCF_000499745.2 Eimeria mitis | reverse complement strand
TCACCGCCCCCTTCCAGCTGGCGCCCTTGGGGGCGGTGTATCGCCGCTGCTCGCAAAACTGACGAACCGCTTGCACTAAGTCTGCATTCTTTGCAGGCCGACCCGATGAGCTGGCCCAGCCGTTGCGGGTCCAGCGGTCACCCCACTGGCCCACACAGTTCACAGCATATTCACTGTCACTATGCACCACCAGACGGACCTCATCCGAGGGTCCTTGAGCTCCTCGCGCCGACCTACGTGCGGCAGCCGCATTGTCCGCCGCCTCGTACCGCACCAGAGCTGCTAATATTGAAGCCAACTCTGCACGCTGGTTCGTCGCGGGGCCACACGGCAAAGGTTTAGAAACATTCCTAGGATCAGATGCACCAAAGTACACCCCCATACCAGCACGCGCAGACGACTGACCGTTGCGCAGACAAGCTCCGTCCGCATACACGTTAACGTCCTCCATTGCTTCAGAGCCCGTCTCTCCCCCTTGTTCCAGCTGTACAGACACCCCGGAGCACCAAGCTTCCTCTGTGCCAGCAGTACAAAATCCTCGGCTTTCGCTCGTCGAGAGACGCTGACGTGTGTATGGCCCTACAGAGAGTCCAGGAGAGCTCCTGATAGGGAATGGGGTCGGTAGAACGAAAGCCAGTGACAATTCAACCAGCCAAAGAAAAAGAAAAAAGAATATAACGAAATTAAAAACCATAGAGTAAACATCCTTTACAAGTTCAAGCCTAGCCGTCACCGACTTCGGCCTCGGCAGCCTCGGCTGTCTTCCTGGTGCACGGCGGGGCCTGAGCCCCAAGTATGGGGGAATAAGAAAGGCAATAGAAGGGGGGCCAAGGGTTTCTGCTGTGTGCCTGATTCCCCTGAAGCTTTTTCTGTCTCAGAAAAATAATTTAATAAAGGAATCTACAACGTAATACCCACAACTACACGCTGCAACAAACAGCTGCGACAAACAGCCGCAGCAGCAGCAGCAGCAGCAGCGTGAGGCCGAGGCTCCGGGTATACATACGTTGAGGTCCTGTATTTGTATAGCTTGGTGGGGAGTACATGTTGCTGCGTTTTGCCTCTCCTTCTGCAGTTAAAGTATATGAGTTTACTATATGTTTATAGTATGAGCCTTCACTTTGNGTTTTGCCTCTCCTTCTGCAGTTAAAGTATATGAGTTTACTATATGTTTATAGTATGAGCCTTCACTTTGTTTCTGTTTCTTACCGCAGATCCTCCTTGTGTTCGCGTACCCTCAGTAGGCACAGCACAAGCCTAGGCAGCCGGGGTATCCTCAGCGCTAGCAGCAACAACCGCAGCAACAGCAGCAACAACAACAACATAAAGAACATCTACAACAACAACATTAGCAAGATCAGCAGTAGAAACAACACAAACAGCATCAGCATCATCACTAAGAGGAGCAGCTGCCTTCTTTTCTCGTTTCCTGGTGTCCTGCTCGATCAGTATTTCTTCTTCTTACGTCTCAGCTGCTCAGTTGCTGCTGAGCCAAGGAGAATGGGGGAGCCAGATAGTGGCTGTACCGCGGAGCCCAAGTGCTGCCCCTCTGTGCCTGCGGCCTCTGAAGCATTGGCGGCCTCAGACACCTCGGCCCCCTCAGCTAGCCCCCAAGGCAGCTCCAGCTCCCCCTCTCAATGGCAGTCTCCGCAGCCTATTGCTCCCCTTGATGTCGAGCCGCAGCTGCTCGTCATTGCGGGGCCAAGTGGGGTCGGGAAGGGGACCCTAGTAAAGAGACTAAGACAAAACTGGCCGGCGGTGAGGCAGCAGCTGCTCTCCCTCTCTTACTGTGTCTTCTCTCCTTTTCTGGTGTCTCCTCACCTCCTCCAGTGTCTCCTCACCCTCCCGGTGTCTCCTCACTGTGTGCGGTGTATCCTCACCTCTTGCACTGTCTCCTNCAGTGTCTCCTCACCCTCCCGGTGTCTCCTCACTGTGTGCGGTGTATCCTCACCTCTTGCACTGTCTCCTCTCTCCCCGCTTTCTCTTCTCTCCTGGGGTGTTATTTATCGCCTGCTGTTCTGCTGCTTGTATCTGTCTCTCCTTCGGTGCTGTCTCCTTCTGTCTCCTTTGCTCGCCAGTTCTCTCCCTTGCTGTCTCCTCTGGCTTTCCGCCCCGGTGCCGTTGGCGTGTGTCTCTGTGTCTCTATCGTACCTCTATCTCTCTCTCTCTCTGTCTCTGTCTCTCATTCTCTGTGTGTTTATCTCTTTATCTTTTTTCTCTCTACCTTTCTCTCCCCCGCCGCTGCATTGCTAGCAGCATCTATCTATCTATCTCTTGATTGTCTGTTCCTGTG